>NW_027476923.1:0-119531 GCF_051020955.1 Megalopta genalis | reverse complement strand
CTTCAAATCCATGCGAAACAAATGATTTAGCTTTAGATACTAGCGATATAAGTGATATAGCTTCAAATGCAGACGAGACTAACGAGTTAGCTTCAAATCCATGCGAAACACATGATTTAGCTTCAAATCAATGCGATGTATAAGTTTTAGCTTCAAATCCAAGCGAAACACATGATTTAGCTTCAAATGAATGCTATGTAGAAGGTTTTGTTTCAAATCCATGAGACACAAATGATTTTGATTCAGATACTTGCGATATAAGTGATATAGCTTCAAATGCAAACGAAACTAACGAGTTAGCTTCAAATCAATGCGATGTAGAAGGATTAGCTTCAAATCCATGCGAAGCAAATGATTGAGCTTCAAACACTTGGGATATATGTGATATAGCTTCAAATGCAGATTTAGCTGCAAATCAATGCTATGTAGAAGGTTTAGCTTCAAATCCATGAGACACAAATGATTTAGCTTCAGATACTTGCGATATAAGTGATACAGCTTCAAATGCAGGGGAAACAAGCGAGGTAGCTTCAAATCCATGCAAAACACATGATTAATCTTCAAAGCAATGCGGTGTAGAATGATTAGCTTCAAATCATGCGAAGCAAATGTTTTAGCATCAGATACTTGCGATATAAGTGATATAGCTTCAAATGCAGGGGAAACAAACGAGTTAGCTTCAAATCCATGCAAGACACATGATTACGCTTCAAATCAATGATATGTGGAAGGTTTAGCATCAAATCGATGCAACACAAATGATATAGCATCAGATTGTTCCGATATAAGTGATATAGAAACAAATGTACGGGGAAACAAACGAGTTAGATTCATATCCAAGCAAAACACATGATTTAGCTTCAAATCAAAGCGATGTTGAAGGTGTAGCTTCAAATCCAAACGAAACACATGATTTAGCTACAAATCAATGCGATGTAGAAGGTTTAGCTACATATCCATGCCAAACAAATGATTTAGCTTCAAACACTTGTGATATAAGTGATATAACTGCAAATGCAGACGAATCAAACGGGGTAGCTTCAAAATCCATTCGATACATATCATTTTTCTTCAAATCGATACGATGTAGAAGGTTTAGCTTCAAATCAATGCGAAACAAATGATTTAGCATCAAACACTTGTGATATAATTGATATAGCATAAAATGCAGGCGAAACGAACGAGTTAGCTTCAAATCTATGCGAAACACATGATTTAGCTGCAAATCAATGCGATGTAGAAGGTTTAGCTTCAAATCCATGCAAAACAAATGATTTAGCTTCAGATACTTGCGATATAAGTGATATAGCATCAAATGCAGGGGAAACAAACGAGTTAGCATCAAATCCATGCAAAACACATGATTTAGCTGCAAATCAATGCGATGTAAAAGGTTTAGCTTCAAATCCAAGCGAAACGCATGATTTAGCATCAGATACTTGCGATATAACTGAAATAACTTCAAATGCAAGGGAAACAAACGAGTTAGCATCAAATCCATGCAAAACACATGATTTAGCTTCAATCAAAGCGATGTTGAAGGTGTAGCTTCAAATCCAAACGAAACACATGATTTAGCTTCAAACACTTGTGATATAAGTGATATAACTGCAAATGCAGACGAATCAAACGGGGTAGCTTCAAAATCCATTCGATACATATCATTTTTCTTCAAATCGATACGATGTAGAAGGTTTAGCTTCAAATCAATGCGAAACAAATGATTTAGCATCAAACACTTGTGATATAATTGATATAGCATAAAATGCAGGCGAAACGAACGAGTTAGCTTCAAATCTATGCGAAACATATGATTAGCTGCAAATCAATGCGATGTAGAAGGTTTAGCTTCAAATTCATGCGAAACAAATGATTTAGCATCAGATACTTGCGATATAACTGATATAGCTTCAAATGCAGGGGAAACAAACGAGTTAGCATAAAATCCATGCAAAACACACTATTTAGCTTCAAATCAATGCGATGTTGAAGGTTTAGCTTCAAATCCAAGCGGGAAACACATGTTTTAGCTTCAAATCAATGCGATGTAGAAGGTATAGCTACAAATCCATGCGAAAGAAATGATTTAGCATCAAACACTTGGGATATAAGTGATATAGCTTCAAATGCAGACGAATCAAACGAGTTAGCTTCAAAATCCATGCGATACACATCATTTAGCTTTAAATCCATGCGAAAATAGAAGGCTTAGCTTCAAATCCATGCGAAACAAATGATGTAGGTACAGATACTTGCGATATAAGTGATATAGCTTCAAATACAGGAGAATCAAACGTGTTAGCATTAAATCCATGCTAAAAACATGATTTAGTTTCAAATCAATGCGACGTGGACGGCTCAGCTTCAAATCCAAGCGAAAAACCTGATTTAGCTTCAAATCAATGCGATGTAGAAGGCATAAATACTAATCCTTGCGAAACGAATGATTTAGCATCAAACACTTGGTATATAAGTGATATAGCTTCAACTGTAGACGAAGCAACGAGCTAGCTTCAAATCTATGCGATGTAGAATGTTTAGCTTCAAATGCATGCGAAACTAATGATTTAGGTTCAGATACTTGCGATATAAGTGATATAGCTTCAAATGCAGGCGAAACGAACGAGTTAGCATCAAATCCATGCAAAACACATGATTTAGCTGCAAATCAATGCGATGTATAAGTTTTAAGCTTCAAATCCAAGCGAAACACATGATTTTGTTTCAAATGAATGCTATGTAGAAGGTTTAGCTTCAACTACATGGGAAACCAATGATTTAGCTTCACATACTTGCGCTATAAGTGATATATCTTCAAATACAGACGAAACAAACGAGATAGCTTCAAATCCATGTGACACAAATGATTTTGCTTCGGATACTTGTGATATACGTGATATAGCTTCAAATGCCGACGAACCAAACGAGTTAGCTTCATATCCAAGCGAAACACATGATTTATCGTCAAATCAATGCGATGTAGAAGGTCTAGCATCAACTACATGCAAAACAATTTATTTAGCATCAGATACTTGCGATATAAGTGACATAGCTTCAAATCCATGCGAAACAAATGATTTAGCTTCAAACACTTGGGATCTAAGAGATATAGCTTCAAATGCAGACGAAACAAACGAGTTAGCTCCAAATCCTTGCGAAACACATGGTTTAGATGCAAATCAATGCGATGTAGAAGGTTTAGCTTCAAATCCATGCGAAACTCATGATTTAGCTGCAAATCAATGCAATGTAGATGGTATAGCTTCAAATCGAAGCGAAACAAATGATTTAGCATCAGATACTTGCGATATAAGTGATATAGCTTCAAATTCAGGGGAAACAAACGAGTTAGCTTCAAATCCATACAAAACACATGATTAAGCTTCAAATCAATGCTATGTAGAAGGTTTCGCTTCAAATCCATGAGACACTAATGATTTAGCTTCATATACTACCGATATAAGTGATATAGCTTCAGATACAGACAAAACAAACGAGTTAGCTTCAAATCCAAGCGAATCACATGATTTAGCTTCAAAGCAGTGCGATGTAGAAGGTTTAGCTTCAAATCCATGCGAAAAAATAATTTACTTTCAACGCTTGGGATATAAGTGATATAGCTTCAAATGCAGACGAAACAAACGAGTTAGCTTCAAATCATGCGAAACACATGATTTAGTTGCAAATCAATGCGATGTAGAAGGTTTAGCTTCAAATCCGTGCGAAACAAATGATTTAGCTTTAGATACTAGCGATATAAGTGATATAGCTTCAAATGCAGACGAGACTAACGAGTTAGCTTCCAATCCAAGCGAATCACATGATTTAGCTTCAAATCAATGCGATGTAGAAAGTTTAGCTTCAAATCCATGCGAAACAAATGATTAGCTTTAGATACTAGCGATAAAGTGATATAGCTTCAAATGCAGACGAGACTAACGAGTTAGCTTCAAATCCATGCGAAACACATGATTTAGCTTCAAATCAATGCGATGTATAAGTTTTAGCTTCAAATCCAAGCGAAACAAATGATTTAGCTTCAAATGAATGCTATGTAGAAGGTTTTGTTTCAAATCCATGAGACACAAATGATTTTGATTCAGATACTTACGATATAAGTGATACAGCTTGAATGCAGACGGATCAAATGAGTTAGCTTCCAATCCAAGCAAATCACATGATTTAGATTCGATGTAGAAAGTTTAGCTTCAAATCCATGCGACACAAATGATTTAGCTTAAGATACTTGCGATATAAGTGATGTAGCTTCAAATGCAGACGAAACTGACGAGTTAGCTTCAAATCAATGCGATGTAGAAGGATTAGCTTCAAATCCATGCGGAGCAAATGATTGAGCTTCAAACACTTGGGATATATGTGATATAGCTTCAAATGCAGATTTAGCTGCAAATCAATGCTATGTAGAAGGTTTAGCTTCAAATCCATGAGACACAAATGATATAGCTTCAGATACTTGCGATATAATTGACACAGCTTCAAATGCAGACGAAATAAACGAGTTAGCTTCCAATCCAAGCGAAGCCCATGATTTAGAATTAAATCAATGCTATGTAGAAGGTTTAGCTTCAAATCCATGCGAAACATATGATTTAGCTTTAGATACTTGCGATATAAGTGATATATGCTTCAAATGCAGGGGAAACAAACGAGTTAGCTTTAATTCCAAGCAAAACAAATTATAAAGCTTCAAATCAATGCTATGTAGAAGGTTTAACTTCAAATCCAGGCGACACAAATGATTTAGCTTTAGATACTTGCGATATAAGTGATACAGCCACAACTGCAGACGAAATAAACAAGTTAGCATCCAATCCAAGCGAATCACATGATTTAGCATCAAGTCAATGCGATGTAGAAGGATTAGCTTCAAATCCAAGCGAATCACATGATTTAGCTTCAAATCAATGCGATGTATAAGGTTTAGCTTCAAATCCATGAGACACAAATGATTTATCTTCAGATACTTGCGATATAAGTGATACAGCTTCAAATGCAGACGAAGCAAACGAGTTAGCTTCAAATCCATGCGAAACACATGATTTAGCTGCAAATCAATGCGATGTAGAAGGATTAGCTTCAAATCCAAACGAATCACATGATTTAGCTTCAAATCAATAAGATGTAGAAGGTTTAGCTTCAAATCCATGGGAAACAAATGATTGAGCTTCAAACACGTGGGATTTAAGTGATATAGCTTCAAATGCAGACGAAACAAACGAGTTAGCTTTAATTCCAAGCAAAACACATTATTAAGCTTCAAATCAATGCGATGTAGAAGGATTAACTTCAAATCCAAGCGAACCAAATGATTGAGCTTCAAACACTTGGGATATATGTGATATAGCTTTAAATGCGGACGAAACTAACGAGTTAGCTTCAAATCCATGCGAAACACATGATTTAGATGCAAATCAATGCTATGTAGAAGGTTTAGCTTCAAATCCATGCGAAACAAATGATTTAGCTTTAGATACTTGCGATATAAGTGATACATGCTTCAAATGCAGACGAAACAAACGAGTTAGCTTTAATTCCAAGCAAAACACATTATTAAGCTTCAAATCACTGCGATGTAGAAGGATTAGCTTCAAATCCAAGCGAAGCAAATGAATGAGATTCAAACACGTGGGATATATGTGATATAGCTTCAAATGCAGGCGAAACAAACGAGTTAGCTTCAAATCCAAGCGAATCACACGATTTAGCTTCAAATCAATGCGATGTAGAAGGATTAGCTTCAAATCCAAGCGAAGCAAATGTTTGAACTTCAAACACGTGGGATATATGTGATAAAGCTTCAAATGCAAGCAAAACAAACGAATTAGCTTCAAATCCAAACGAATCACATGATTTAGCTTCAAATCAATGCGATGTAGAAGGTTTAGCTTCAAATCCATGCGAAACACATGATTTATCTGCAAATCAATGCGATGTAGAAGGATTAGCTTCAAATCCATGCGAAACAAATGATATAGATTTAGATACTTGCGATATAATTGATACAGCTTCAAATGCAGACGAAACAAACGAGTTAGCTTCAAATCCAAGCGAATCACATGATTTAGCCTCAAAGCAATGCGATTTATGAAGGTTTAGCTTCAAATCCATGCGAAACAAATGATTTACTTTCAAACGCTTGGGATATAAGTGATATAGCTTCAAATCCATGCGAAACAAATGATATAGATTTAGATACCTGCGATATAAGTGATATAACTTCAAATGCAAACGAAACTAACGAGTTAGCTTCCAATCCAAGCGAATCACATTATTTAGCTTCAAATCAATGCGATGTAGAAAGTTTAGCTTCAAATCCATGCAAAAAAAATGATTTAGCTTCAGATACTAGCGATATAAGTGATATAGCTTTAAATGCGGACGAAACTAACGAGTTAGCTTCATATCCAAGCGAAACACATGATTTAGCTGCAAATCAATGCTATGTAGAAGGTTTAGCTTCAAATCAATGAGACACAAATGATTTAGCTTGAGATACTTGCGATATAAGTGATACAGCTTCAAATGCAGGGGAAACAAGCGAGGTAGCTTCAAATCCATGCAAAACACATGATTAATCTTCAAAGCAATGCGGTGTAGAATGATTAGCTTCAAATCCATGCGAAGCAAATGATTTAGCATCAGATACTTGCGATATAAGTGATATAGCTTCAAATGCAGGGGAAACAAACGAGTTAGCTTCAAATCCATGCAAGACACATGATTACGCTTCAAATCAATGATATGCGGAAGGTTTAGCATCAAATCGATGCAACACAAATGATATAGCATCAGATTGTTCCGATATAAGTGATATAGCTACAAATGTACGGGGAAACAAACGAGTTAGCTTCATATCCAAGCAAAACACATTATTAAGCTTCAAACCAATGCTATGTAGAAGGTTTAGCTTCAAATCCATGCGAAACAAATGATTTAGCTTTAGATACTTGCGATATAAGTGATACATGCTTCAAATGCAGACGAAACAAACGAGTTAGCTTTAATTCCAAGCAAAACACATTATTAAGCTTCAAATCACTGCGATGTAGAAGGATTAGCTTCAAATCCAAGCGAAGCAAATGAATGAGATTCAAACACGTGGGATATATGTGATATAGCTTCAAATGCAGGCGAAACAAACGAGTTAGCTTCAAATCCAAGCGAATCACATGATTTAGCTTCAAATCAATGCGATGTAGAAGGATTAGCTTCAAATCCAAGCGAAGCAAATGTTTGAGCTTCAAACACGTGGGATATATGTGATATAGCTTCAAATGCAAGCAAAACAAACGAATTAGCTTCAAATCCAAACGAATCACATGATTTAGCTTCAAATCAATGCGATGTAGAAGGTTTAGCTTCAAATCCATGCGAAACACATGATTTATCTGCAAATCAATGCGATGTAGAAGGATTAGCTTCAAATCCATGCGAAACAAATGATATAGATTTAGATACTTGCGATATAATTGATACAGCTTCAAATGCAGACGAAACAAACGAGTTAGCTTCAAATCCAAGCGAATCACATTATTTAGCTTCAAATCAATGCGATGTAGAAAGTTTAGCTTCAAATCCATGCGAAACACATGATTTAGATGCAAATCAATGCGATGTAGAAGGATTAGCTTCAAATCCATGCGAAACAAATGATTTAGCTTTAGATACTAGCGATATAAGTGATATAGCTTCAAATGCAGACGAGACTAACGAGTTAGCTTCAAATCCATGCGAAACACATGATTTAGCTTCAAATCAATGCGATGTATAAGTTTTAGCTTCAAATCCAAGCGAAACACATGATTTAGCTTCAAATGAATGCTATGTAGAAGGTTTTGTTTCATATCCATGAGACACAAATGATTTTGATTCAGATACTTGCGATATAAGTGATATAGCTTCAAATGCAAACGAAACTAACGAGTTAGCTTCAAATCAATGCGATGTAGAAGGATTAGCTTCAAATCCATGCGAAGCAAATGATTGAGCTTCAAACACTTGGGATATATGTGATATAGCTTCAAATGCAGATTTAGCTGCAAATCAATGCTATGTAGAAGGTTTAGCTTCAAATCCATGAGACACAAATGATTTAGCTTCAGATACTTGCGATATAAGTGATACAGCTTCAAATGCAGGGGAAACAAGCGAGGTAGCTTCAAATCCATGCAAAACACATGATTAATCTTCAAAGCAATGCGGTGTAGAATGATTAGCTTCAAATCCATGCGAAGCAAATGATTTAGCATCAGATACTTGCGATATAAGTGATATAGCTTCAAATGCAGGGGAAACAAACGAGTTAGCTTCAAATCCATGCAAGACACATGATTACGCTTCAAATCAATGATATGTGGAAGGTTTAGCATCAAATCGATGCAACACAAATGATATAGCATCAGATTGTTCCGATATAAGTGATATAGAAACAAATGTACGGGGAAACAAACGAGTTAGCTTCATATCCAAGCAAAACACATTATTAAGCTTCAAACCAATGCTATGTAGAAGGTTTAGCTTCAAATCCATGCGAAACAAATGATTTAGCTTTAGATACTTGCGATATAAGTGATACATGCTTCAAATGCAGACGAAACAAACGAGTTAGCTTTAATTCCAAGCAAAACACATTATTAAGCTTCAAATCAATGCGATGTAGAAGGATTAGCTTCAAATCCAAGCGAACCAAATGATCGAGCTTCAAACACTTGGGATATATGTGATATAGCTTCAAATGCAGACGAAACAAACGAGTTAGCTTCAAATCCATGCGAAAAACATGATTTAGCTACAAATCAATGCTGTGTAGACTGTTTAGGTTCAAATCCATGAGACACAAATGATTTAGCTTCAGATACTTGCGATATAAGTGATACAGCTTCAAATGCAGACGAAATAAACAAGATAGCTTCCAATCCAAGCGAATCACATGATTTAGCTTCAAATCACTGCGATGTAGAAGGACTAGCTTCAAATCCAAGCGAAGCAAATGAATGAGATTCAAACACGTGGGATATATGTGATATAGCTTCAAATGCAGGCGAAACAAACGAGTTAGCTTCAAATCCAAGCGAATCACATGATTTAGCTTCAAATCAATGCGATGTAGAAGGATTAGCTTCAAATCCAAACGAATCACATGATTTAGCTTCAAATCAATGCGATGTAGAAGGTTTAGCTTCAAATCCATGGGAAACAAATGATTGAGCTTCAAACACGTGGGATTTAAGTGATATAGCTTCAAATGCATACGAAGCAAACGAGTTAGCTTCAAATCCATGCGAAACACATGATTTAGCTTCAAAGCAATGCGATGTATGAAGGTTCAGCTTCAAACCCATGCGAAAAAAATGATTTAGCTTCAGATACTAGCGATATAAGTGATATAGCTTTAAATGCGGACGAAACTAACGAGTAAGCTTCAAATCCATGCGAAACACATGATTAAGATTCAAAGCAATGCGGTGTAGAATGATTAGCTTCAAATCCATGCGAAGCAAATGATTTAGCATCAGATACTTGCGATAGAAGTGATATAGCTTCAAATGCAGGGGAAACAAACGAGTTAGCTTCAAATCCATGCAAGACACATGATTACGCTTCAAATCAATGATATGTGGAAGGTTTAGCTTCAAATCGATGCGACACAAATGATATAGCTTCAGATACTTGCGATATGAGTGTTATCGCTTCAAATGCAGATTAAACAAACGAATTTGCTTCGTATCCAAGCGAAACACATGATTTAGCTTCAAATCTATGCGATGTAGATGGTTTAGCTTCAAATCCATGCGACACAAATGATTGAGCTTCAAACACTTGGGATATAGATGATATAGCTTCAGTTGCAGACAAAACAACCGAGTTAGTTTCAAGTCCATGCGAAACACAAGATTCAGCTGCAAATCAATGCGATGGAGAAGGTTTAGCTTCAAATCCATGGGATACAAATTATTTAGCTTAGAAATACTTGGGATATTGGTTATATAGCTTCAGCTGCATGCGGATCAAACGAGTTAGATTCAAGTCCATGCGAAACACATGATGCAGCTGCAAATCAATGCGATGGAGAAGGTTTAGCTTCAAATCCATGGGATACAAAATATTTAGCTTCAAATACTTGCGATATAAGTGATATAGCTTCAAATGCAGACGAAACAAACGAGTTAGCTTCAAATACAAGCGAAACACATGATTTAGCTTCAAATTAATGCGATGTAGTAGGTTTAGCTTCAAATTCAAGCGAAACTCATGATTTAGCTTCAAATCAATGCGAGGTAGAAGGTTTATTTTCAAATCCATGCGAAACAAATGATTTAGCTTCAAACACTTGGGATGTAAGTGATATAGCTTCAAATGCGGACGAAACAAACGAGTTAGCTTCAAGTACAAGCGAAACACACGATTTAGCTTCAAATCAATGCGATGTAGAAGGTTTAGTTTCAAATCCATTCGACACAAATGATTGAGCTTCAAACACTTGGGATATAGGTGATATAGCTTCAGCTGAATGCGAAACAAACGAGTTAGTTTCACGTCCATGTGAAACACATGATTCAGCTGCAAATCAATGCGATGGAGAAGGTTTAGCATCAAATCCATGGGATACAAATTATTTAGCTTCAAATACTTGCGATATAAGTGATATAGCTTGAAATGCAGACGAACCAAACGTGTTAGATTCAAAATGCATGCGATACACATCATTTAAGGCTTAGCTTCAAATCTATGCGACACAAATGATTTAGCTTCAGCTACTTGCGATATAAGTGATATTGCATGAAATGCAGGCGAAACGAACGAGTTAGCTTCAAATCCAAGAGAATCACATTATTTAGCTTCAAATAAATGCGATGTGGAAGGTTTAGTTTCAGATCCAGTCGAAACGAATGATTTAGCTTCAAACACTTGGGATATATGTGATATAGCTCAAATACAGAAGAATCAAACGAGTTAGCTTCAAAATCCATGCGATACACATCATTTAGCTTCAAATCGATGCGAAGTATAAGGCTTAGCTTCAAATCTATGCGAAACACATGATTTAGCTGCAAATCAATGGGATGTAGAAGGTTTAGCTTCAAATCAAAGCGAAACACATGATTTAGCTTCAAATCAATGCGATGTAGAAGGTTTAGCTTCAAATCCAGGCGAAACAAATGATTTAGCTTCAAACACTTGGAATATAAGTGATATATCTTCAAATGCAGGATAAACGAACGAGTTAGCTTCAAATCCAGGCAAAACACATGATTTTTCCTCAAATACTTGCGATATAAGTGATATAGATTCTAATGAAGACGAAACAAACGAGTTAGCTTCAAATCTATTCGATGTAGAAGGTTTAGCATCGAATCCATGCGAAACCAATGATTTAGCTTCAAATACTTGCGATATAAATGATATAGCTACAAATGCAGGCGAAACAAACGAGTTGACTTCAAATCCATGCGAAACACATGACTTAGCTTCAAATCAATGCGAAGTAGAAGGCTTAGCTTCAAATCCATGCGACACAAATGACTTAGCTTCAGATACTTGCTATATAAGTGATTAGCTTCAAATGCAGACTAAACAAACGAGTTAGCTTCATATCCAAGCGAAACACATGATTTACCTTCAAATCTATCCGATGTAGAAGGTTTAGCTTCAAATCCATGCGAAACAAATGATTTAGCTTCAGATACTTGCGATATAAGTGATATAGCATCAAATGCAGGCGAAACAAACGAGTTAGCTTCAAATCCATGCAAAACACATGATTTTTCCTCAAATACTTGCGATATAAGTGATATAGATTCAAATGAAGACGAAACAAACGAGTTAGCTTCAAATCTATTCGATGTAGAAGGTTTAGCATCAAATCCATGCCAAACCAATGATTTAGCTTCAAATACTTGCGCTATAAATGATATAGCTACAAATGCAGGCGAAACAAACGAGTTAACTTCAAATCCATGCGAAACACATCACTTAGCTTCAAATCAATGCGAAGTAGAAGGCTTAGCTTCAAATCCATGCGACACAAATGACTTAGCTTCAGATACTTGCTATATAAGTGATTAGCTTCAAATGCAGACTAAACAAACGAGTTAGCTTCATATCCAAGCGAAACACATGATTTACCTTCAAATCTATCCGATGTAGAAGGTTTAGCTTCAAATCCATGCGAAACAAATGATTTAGCTTCAAACACTTGGGATATAAGTGATATAGCTTCAAATGCAGTCGAAACAAACGAGTTAACTTCAAATCCATGCAAAACTCATGATTAAGCTTCAAGTCAATGCGAAGTAGAAGGCTTAGCTTCAAATCCATGCGACACAAATGACTTAGCTTCAGATACTTGCGATATAAGTGATACAGCTTCAAATGCAGGGGAAACAAGCGAGGTAGCTTCAAATCCATGCAAAACACATGATTAAGCTTCAAAGCAATGCGGTGTAGAATGATTAGCTTCAAATCCATGCGAAGCAAATGATTTAGCTTCAGATACTAGCGATATAAGTGGTATAGCTTCAAATGCAGACGAAACAATCGAGTTAGCTTCAAATTCAAGCGAATCACATGATTTAGCATCAAGTCAATGCGATGTAGAAGGATTTGCTTCAAATCCAAGCGAAGCAAATGATTGAGCTTCAAACACGTGGGATATATGTGATATAGCTTCAAATGCAGGCGAAACAAACGAGTTGGCTTCAAATCCAAGCGAATCACATGATTTAGCTTCAAATCAATGCGATGTAGAAGGATTAGCTTCAAATCCAAACGAATCACATGATTTAGCTTCAAATCAATGCGATGTAGAAGGTTTAGCTTCAAATCCATGCGAAAAAAATGATTTAGCTTCAGATACTTGCGATATAAGTGATACAGCTTCAAATGCAGGGGAAACAAGCGAGGTAGCTTCAAATCCATGCAAAACACACGATTAAGCTTCAAAGCAATGCGGTGTAGAATGATTAGCTTCAAATCCATGCGAAGCAAATGATTTAGCATCAGATACTTGCGATATAAGTGATATAGCTTCAAATTCATGCAAAACACATGATTTAGCTTCAAATCAATGCGATGTAGAAGGATTAGCTTCAAATCCAAGCGAACCAAATGATTGAGCTTCAAACACGTGGGATATATGTGATATAGCTTCAAATGCGTGCGAAACAAACGAGTTAGCTTCAAATCCAAGCGAATCACATGATTTAGCTTCAAATCAATGCGATGTAGAAGGATTAGCTTCAAATTCATGCGAAACATGTGATTTAGCATACGATACTTGCGATATAAGTGATATAGCTTCGAATGCAGACGAATCATACGAGTTAGCTTCAAAATCCATGCGATACACATCATTTAGCTTCAAATCGATGCGAATTATTAAGACATAGCTTCAAATTTATGCGAAACACATGATTTAGCTGCAAATGAATGCGATGTAGAAGGTTCAGTTTCAAATCCATGCGAAACAAATGATTTAGCTTCAAATCAATTCGAAGTAGTAGGATTAGCTTCAAATCCATGAGATACAATTGATTTAGCATCAGATACTTGCGATATAAGTGATATAGCTTGAAATGCAGGGAAAACAAACGAGTTAGCTTCAAATCCTTGCGAAACACATGATTTAGCTTCAAATCAATGCTATGTAGAAGGTTTAGCTTCATATCCATGTGACACAAATGATTTAGCTTCAGATACTAGCGATATAAGTGGTAGAGCTTCAAATGCAGACGAAACAATCGAGTTAGCTTCAAATTCAAGCGAAATCATATGATTTAGCTTCAAAGCAATGCCATGTATGAATGTTTATCTTCAAATCCATGCGAAACAAACGATTTAACTTCAGATACTTGCGATATAAGTGATACAGCTTCAAATGCAGACGAAACAAACGAGTTAGCTTCCAATCCAAGCGCAACACATGATTTAGCATTAAGTCAATGCGATGTAGAAGGTTTAGCTTGAAATCCATGCGAAACAAATGATTTATCTTCAAACGATCGGGATTTAAGTGATATATCTTCAAATGCAGACGAAACAAACGAGTTAGCTTCCAATCCAAGCGAATCACATGATTTAGCTTCAAATCAATGCGATGTAGAATGTTTAGCTTCAAATCCATGCAAAAAAGATGATTTAGCTTCAGATACTAGCGATATAAGTGATATATGCTTCAAATGCAGGGGAAACAAACGAGTTAGCTTTTATTCCAAGCAAAACAAATTATAAAGCTTCAAATCAATGCTATGTAGAAGGTTTAACTTCAAATCCAGGCGACACAAATGATACAGCTTCAATTGCAGACGAAATAAACAAGTTAGCTTCCAATCTAAGCGAATCACATGATTTAGCATCAAGTCAATGCGATGTAGAAGGATTTGCTTCAAATCCAAGCGAAGCAAATGATTGAGCTTCAAACACGTGGGATATATGTGATATAGCTTCAAATGCAGACGAAACAAACGAGTTGGCTTCAAATCCAAGCGAATCACATGATTTAGCTTCAAATCAATGCGATGTAGAAGGATTAGCTTCAAATCCAAACGAATCACATGATTTAGCTTCAAATCAATGCGATGTAGAAGGTTTAGCTTCAAATCCATGGGAAACAAATGATTTAGCTTCAAACACTTGGGATATAAGTTATATAGCTTCAAATGCAGACGAAGCAAACGAGTTAGCTTCAAATCCATGCGAAACACATGATTTAGCTGCAAATCAATGCGATGTAGAAGGATTAGCTTCAAATCCAAACGAATCACATGATTTAGCTTCAAATCAATGCGATGTAGAAGGTTTAGCTTCAAATCCATGGGAAACAAATGATTGAGCTTCAAACACGTGGGATTTAAGTGATATAGCTTCAAATGCATACGAAGCAAACGAGTTAGCTTCAAATCCATGCGAAACACATGATTTAGCTTCAAAGCAATGCGATGTATGAAGGTTCAGCTTCAAACCCATGCGAAAAAAATGATTTAGCTTCAGATACTAGCGATATAAGTGATATAGCTTTAAATGCGGACGAAACTAACGAGTAAGCTTCAAATCCATGCGAAACACATGATTAAGATTCAAAGCAATGCGGTGTAGAATGATTAGCTTCAAATCCATGCGAAGCAAATGATTTAGCATCAGATACTTGCGATATAAGTGATATAGCTTCAAATGCAGGGGAAACAAACGAGTTAGCTTCAAATCCATGCAAGACACATGATTACGTTTCAAATCAATGATATGTGGAAGGTTTAGCTTCAAATCGATGCGACACATATGATATAGCTTCAGATACTTGCGATATGAGTGTTATCGCTTCAAATGCAGATTAAACAAACGAATTTGCTTCGTATCCAAGCGAAACACATGATTTAGCTTCAAATCTATGCGATGTAGATGGTTTAGCTTCAAATCCATGCGACACAAATGATTGAGCTTCAAACACTTGGGATATAGATGATATAGCTTCAGTTGCAGACAAAACAAACGAGTTAGTTTCAAGTCCATGCGAAACACAAGATTCAGCTGCAAATCAATGCGATGGAGAAGGTTTAGCTTCAAATCCATGGGATACAAATTCTTTAGCTTAGAAATACTTGGGATATTGGTTATATAGCTTCAGCTGCATGCGGATCAAACGAGTTAGATTCAAGTCCATGCGAAACACATGATGCAGCTGCAAATCAATGCGATGGAGAAGGTTTAGCTTCAAATCCATGGGATACAAAATATTTAGCTTCAAATACTTGCGATATAAGTGATATAGCTTCAAATGCAGACGAAACAAACGAGTTAGCTTCAAATACAAGCGAAACACATGATTTAGCTTCAAATTAATGCGATGTAGTAGGTTTAGCTTCAAATTCAAGCGAAACTCATGATTTAGCTTCAAATCAATGCGAGGTAGAAGGTTTATTTTCAAATCCATGCGAAACAAATGATTTAGCTTCAAACACTTGGGATGTAAGTGATATAGCTTCAAATGCGGACGAAACAAACGAGTTAGCTTCAAGTACAAGCGAAACACACGATTTAGCTTCAAATCAATGCGATGTAGAAGGTTTAGTTTCAAATCCATTCGACACAAATGATTGAGCTTCAAACACTTGGGATATAGGTGATATAGCATCAAATGCAGGGGAAACAAACGAGTTAGCTTCAAATCCATGCGATACACATGATTTAGCTCCAAATCAATGCGAAGTAGAAGGCTTAGCTTCAAATCCATGCGGAACAAATGATTTATCTTCAGATACTTGCGATACAAGTGATATAGCTTCAAATGCCGACGAAACAAACTAGTTTGCTTCAAATCCATGCAAAACACATGATTAAGATTCAAATACATAGGAAAGACAAGATTTAGATTCAAATTCAAGCGAAACACATGGTTTAGATTCAAAATCATGCGAAACCAATGATTTAGCTTCAGATACTTGTGATATAAGTGACATAGCTTTAAATGCAGACGAAACAAACGAGTTAGCTTCAAATCCATGCGAAACACATGATTTAGCTGCAAATCAATGCGATGTAGAAGGTTTAGCTTCAAATCGAAGCGAAACACATGATGTAGGCTCAAATCAATGCGAAGTAGAAGGCATAGCTTCAAATCCATGCGAAACAAATGACTTAGGTTCAGATAACGCAGTCGAAACAATCGAGTTAGCTTCAAATCCATACAAAATATATGATTTTTGTTCAAATAATTGCGATGTAAGTGTTATAGCTTCAACTGCAGACGAAGCAAACGAGCTAGCTTCAAACCTATGCGATGTAGAATGTTTAGCTTCAAATGCATGCGAAACTAATGATTTAGCTTCAGATACTTGCGATATAAGTGATATAGCTTCAGATGCAGACGAAACAAACGAGGTATCTTCAAATCCAAGAGAATCACAAGATTAGGTTCAAATAAATGCGATTTCTAAGGTTAAGCTTCAAATACATGCGAAACAAATGATTTAGCTTCAGATACTTGAGATATAAGTGATATATCGTCAAATGCTGGCGAAACGAACGACTTTGCTTCAAATCCATGCAAACACATGATTAAGCTTCAAATCAATGCTATGTAGAAGGTTTAGCTTCAAATCCATGCGAAACAAATGATTTAGGTTCAGATACTTGCGATATGAGTGATATAGCTTCAAATGCAGGCGAAACGAACGAGTTAGCATCAAATCCATGCGATACACATGACTTAGCTTCAAATCAATGCGAAGTAGAAGGCTTGGCTTCAAATCTATGCGAAACAAATGATTTAGATTCAAACACTTGGGGTATAAGTGATACAGCTTCAAATGCAGACGAAACAAACGAGTTAGCTTCAAATCCATGCAAAACACATGATTAAGGTTCAAATACATAGGAAAGACAAGATTTAGGTTCAAATTCATGCGAAACACATGGTTTAGATTCAAAATCATGCGAAACCAATGATTTAGCTTCAGATACTTGTGATATAAGTGACATAGCTTTAAATGCAGACGAAACAAACGAGTTAACTTCAAATCCATGCGAAACACATGATTTAGCTGCAAATCAATGCGAAGTAGAAGGCTTAGCTTCAAATCCATGCGACACAAATGACTTAGCTTCAGATACTTGCTATATAAGTGATTAGCTTCAAATGCAGACTAAACAAACGAGTTAGCTTCATATCCAAGCGAATCACATGATTTAGCTTCAAATCAATGCGATGTAGAAGGATTAGCTTCAAATCCAAACGAATCACATGATTTAGCTTCAAATCAATGCGATGTAGAAGGTTTAGCTTCAAATCCATGGGAAACAAATGATTTATCTTCAAACAATCGGGATTTAAGTGATATATCTTCAAATGCAGACGAAACAAACGAGTTAGCTTCCAATCCAAGCGAATCACATGATTTAGCTTCAAATCAATGCGATGTAGAATGTTTAGCTTCAAATCCATGCAAAAAAGATGATTTAGCTTCAGATACTAGCGATATAAGTGATATATGCTTCAAATGCAGGGGAAACAAACGAGTTAGCTTTTATTCCAAGCAAAACAAATTATAAAGCTTCAAATCAATGCTATGTAGAAGGTTTAACTTCAAATCCAGGCGACACAAATGATACAGCTTCAATTGCAGACGAAATAAACAAGTTAGCTTCCAATCTAAGCGAATCACATGATTTAGCATCAAGTCAATGCGATGTAGAAGGATTTGCTTCAAATCCAAGCGAAGCAAATGATTGAGCTTCAAACACGTGGGATATATGTGATATAGCTTCAAATGCAGACGAAACAAACGAGTTGGCTTCAAATCCAAGCGAATCACATGATTTAGCTTCAAATCAATGCGATGTAGAAGGATTAGCTTCAAATCCAAACGAATCACATGATTTAGCTTCAAATCAATGCGATGTAGAAGGTTTAGCTTCAAATCCATGGGAAACAAATGATTTAGCTTCAAACACTTGGGATATAAGTTATATAGCTTCAAATGCAGACGAAGCAAACGAGTTAGCTTCAAATCCATGCGAAACACATGATTTAGCTGCAAATCAATGCGATGTAGAAGGTTTAGCTTCAAATCCATGGGAAACAAATGATTGAGCTTCAAACACGTGGGATTTAAGTGATATAGCTTCAAATGCATACGAAGCAAACGAGTTAGCTTCAAATCCATGCGAAACACATGATTTAGCTTCAAAGCAATGCGATGTATGAAGGTTCAGCTTCAAACCCATGGGAAAAAAATGATTTAGCTTCAGATACTAGCGATATAAGTGATATAGCTTTAAATGCGGACGAAACTAACGAGTAAGCTTCAAATCCATGCGAAACACATGATTAAGATTCAAAGCAATGCGGTGTAGAATGATTAGCTTCAAATCCATGCGAAGCAAATGATTTAGCATCAGATACTTGCGATATAAGTGATATAGCTTCAAATGCAGGGGAAACAAACGAGTTAGCTTCAAATCCATGCAAAACACATGATTTTTCCTCAAATACTTGCGATATAAGTGATATAGATTCAAATGAAGACGAAACAAACGAGTTAGCTTCAAATCTATTCGATGTAGAAGGTTTAGCATCAAATCCATGCGAAACCAATGATTTAGCTTCAAATACTTGCGATATAAATGATATAGCTACAAATGCAGGCGAAACAAACGAGTTAACTTCAAATCCATGCGAAACACATGACTTAGCTTCAAATCAATGCGAAGTAGAAGGCTTAGCTTCAAATCCATGCAACACAAATGACTTAGCTTCAGATACTTGCTACATAAGTGATTAGCTTCAAATGCAGACTAAACAAACGAGTTAGCTTCATATCCAAGCGAAACACATGATTTACCTTCAAATCTATCCGATGTAGAAGGTTTAGCTTCAAATCCATGCAAAACAAATGATTTAGCTTCAGATACTTGCGATATAAGTGATATAGCATCAAATGCAGGCGAAACAAACGAGTTAACTTCAAATCCATGCGAAACACATGACTTAGCTTCAAATCAATGCGAAGTAGAAGGCTTAGCTTCAAATCCATGCGACACAAATGACTTAGCTTCAGATACTTGCTATATAAGTGATTAGCTTCAAATGCAGACTAAACAAACGAGTTAGCTTCATATCCAAGCGAATCACATGATTTAGCTTCAAATCAATGCGATGTAGAAGGATTAGCTTCAAATCCAAACGAATCACATGATTTAGCTTCAAATCAATGCGATGTAGAAGGTTTAGCTTCAAATCCATGGGAAACAAATGATTTAGCTTCAAACACTTGGGATATAAGTTATATAGCTTCAAATGCAGACGAAGCAAACGAGTTAGCTTCAAATCCATGCGAAACACATGATTTAGCTGCAAATCAATGCGATGTAGAAGGATTAGCTTCAAATCCAAACGAATCACATGATTTAGCTTCAAATCAATGCGATGTAGAAGGTTTAGCTTCAAATCCATGGGAAACAAATGATTGAGCTTCAAACACGTGGGATTTAAGTGATATAGCTTCAAATGCATACGAAGCAAACGAGTTAGCTTCAAATCCATGCGAAACACATGATTTAGCTTCAAAGCAATGCGATGTATGAAGGTTTAGCTTCAAATCCATGCGAAAAAAATGATTTAGCTTCAGATACTAGCGATATAAGTGATATAGCTTTAAATGCGGACGAAACTAACGAGTAAGCTTCAAATCCATGCGAAACACATGATTAAGCTTCAAAGCAATGCGGTGTAGAATGATTAGCTTCAAATCCATGCGAAGCAAATGATTTAGCATCAGATACTTGCGATATAAGCGATATAGCTTCAAATGCAGGGGAAACAAACGAGTTAGCTTCAAATCCATGCAAGACACATGATTACGCTTCAAATCAATGATATGTGGAAGGTTTAGCTTCAAATCGATGCGACACAAATGATATAGCTTCAGATACTTGCGATATGAGTGTTATCGCTTCAAATGCAGATTAAACAAACGAATTTGCTTCGTATCCAAGCGAAACACATGATTTAGCTTCAAATCAATGCGAGGTAGAAGGTTTATTTTCAAATCCATGCGAAACAAATGATTTAGCTTCAAACACTTGGGATGTAAGTGATATAGCTTCAAATGCGGACGAAACAAACGAGTTAGCTTCAAGTACAAGCGAAACACACGATTTAGCTTCAAATCAATGCGATGTAGAAGGTTTAGTTTCAAATCCATTCGACACAAATGATTGAGCTTCAAACACTTGGGATATAGGTGATATAGCTTCAGCTGAATGCGAAACAAACGAGTTAGTTTCACGTCCATGTGAAACACATGATTCAGCTGCAAATCAATGCGATGGAGAAGGTTTAGCATCAAATCCAGGGGATACAAATTATTTAGCTTCAAATACTTGCGATATAAGTGATATAGCTTCAAATGCAGACGAACCAAACGAGTTAGATTCAAAATGCATGCGATACACATCATTTAAGGCGTAGCTTCAAATCTATGCGACACAAATGATTTAGCTTCAGCTACTTGCGATATAAGTGATATTGCATGAAATGCAGGCGAAACGAACGAGTTAGCTTTAAATCCAAGAGAATCACATTATTTAGCTTCTAATAAATGCGATGTGGAAGGTTTAGTTTCAGATCCAGTCGAAACGAATGATTTAGCTTCAAACACTTGGGATATAGGTGATATAGCTCAAATACAGAAGAATCAAACGAGTTAGCTTCAAAATCCATGCGATACACATCATTTAGCTTCAAATCGATGCGAAGTATAAGGCTTAGCTTCAAATCTATGCGAAACACATGATTTAGCTGCAAATCGATGGGATGTAGAAGGTTTAGCTTCAAATCAAAGCGAAACACATGATTTAGCTTCAAATCAATGCGATGTAGAAGGTTTAGCTTCAAATCCAGGCGAAACAAATGATTGAGCTTCAAACACGTGGGATATATGTGATATAGCTTCAAATGCGTGCGAAACAAACGAGTTAGCTTCAAATCCAAGCGAATCACATGATTTAGCTTCACATCAATGCGATGTAGAAGGATTAGCTTCAAATTCATGCGAAACATGTGATTTAGCATACGATACTTGCGATATAAGTGATATAGCTTCGAATGCAGACGAATCATACGAGTTAGCTTCAAAATCCATGCGATACACATCATTTAGCTTCAAATCGATGCGAATTATTAAGACATAGCTTCAAATTTATGCGAAACACATGATTTAGCTGCAAATGAATGCGATGTAGAAGGTTCAGTTTCAAATCCATGCGAAACAAATGATTTAGCTTCAAATCAATTCGAAGTAGTAGGATTAGCTTCAAATCCATGAGATACAATTGATTTAGCATCAGATACTTGCGATATAAGTGATATAGCTTGAAATGCAGGGAAAACAAACGAGTTAGCTTCAAATCCTTGCGAAACACATGATTTAGCTTCAAATCAATGCTATGTAGAAGGTTTAGCTTCATATCCATGTGACGCAAATGATTTAGCTTCAGATACTAGCGATATAAGTGGTAGAGCTTCAAATGCAGACGAAACAATCGAGTTAGCTTCAAATTCAAGCGAATCATATGATTTAGCTTCAAAGCAATGCCATGTATGAAGGTTTATCTTCAAAGCCATGCGAAACAAACGATTTAACTTCAGATACTTGCGATATAAGTGATACAGCTTCAAATGCAGATGAAACAAACGAGTTAGCTTCCAATCCAAGCGCAACACATGATTTAGCATTAAGTCAATGCGATGTAGAAGGTTTAGCTTGAAATCCATGCGAAACAAATGATTTATCTTCAAACAATCGGGATTTAAGTGATATATCTTCAAATGCAGACGAAACAAACGAGTTAGCTTCCAATCCAAGCGAATCACATGATTTAGCATCAAGTCAATGCGATGTAGAAGGATTTGCTTCAAATCCAAGCGAAGCAAATGATTGAGCTTCAAACACGTGGGATATATGTGATATAGCTTCAAATGCAGACGAAACAAACGAGTTGGCTTCAAATCCAAGCGAATCACATGATTTAGCTTCAAATCAATGCGATGTAGAAGGTTTAGCTTCAAATCCATGGGAAACAAATGATTGAGCTTCAAACACGTGGGATTTAAGTGATATAGCTTCAAATGCATACGAAGCAAACGAGTTAGCTTCAAATCCATGCGAAACACATGATTTAGCTTCAAAGCAATGCGATGTATGAAGGTTTAGCTTCAAATCCATGCGAAAAAAATGATTTAGCTTCAGATACTAGCGATATAAGTGATATAGCTTTAAATGCGGACGAAACTAACGAGTAAGCTTCAAATCCATGCGAAACACATGATTAAGCTTCAAAGCAATGCGGTGTAGAATGATTAGCTTCAAATCCATGCGAAGCAAATGATTTAGCATCAGATACTTGCGATATAAGTGATATAGCTTCAAATGCAGGGGAAACAAACGAGTTAGCTTCAAATCCATGCAAGACACATGATTACGCTTCAAATCAATGATATGTGGAAGGTTTAGCTTCAAATCGATGCGACACAAATGATATAGCTTCAGATACTTGCGATATGAGTGTTATCGCTTCAAATGCAGATTAAACAAACGAATTTGCTTCGTATCCAAGCGAAACACATGATTTAGCTTCAAATCAATGCGAGGTAGAAGGTTTATTTTCAAATCCATGCGAAACAAATGATTTAGCTTCAAACACTTGGGATGTAAGTGATATAGCTTCAAATGCGGACGAAACAAACGAGTTAGCTTCAAGTACAAGCGAAACACACGATTTAGCTTCAAATCAATGCGATGTAGAAGGTTTAGTTTCAAATCCATTCGACACAAATGATTGAGCTTCAAACACTTGGGATATAGGTGATATAGCTTCAGCTGAATGCGAAACAACGAGTTAGTTTCACGTCCATGTGAAACACATGATTCAGCTGCAAATCAATGCGATGGAGAAGGTTTAGCATCAAATCCATGGGATACAAATTATTTAGCTTCAAATACTTGCGATATAAGTGATATAGCTTCAAATGCAGACGAACCAAACGAGTTAGATTCAAAATGCATGCGATACACATCATTTAAGGCTTAGCTTCAAATCTATGCGACACAAATGATTTAGCTTCAGCTACTTGCGATATAAGTGATATTGCATGAAATGCAGGCGAAACGAACGAGTTAGCTTTAAATCCAAGAGAATCACATTATTTAGCTTCTAATAAATGCGATGTGGAAGGTTTAGTTTCAGATCCAGTCGAAACGAATGATTTAGCTTCAAACACTTGGGATATAGGTGATATAGCTCAAATACAGAAGAATCAAACGAGTTAGCTTCAAAATCCATGCGATACACATCATTTAGCTTCAAATCGATGCGAAGTATAAGGCTTAGCTTCAAATCTATGCGAAACACATGATTTAGCTGCAAATCGATGGGATGTAGAAGGTTTAGCTTCAAATCAAAGCGAAACACATGATTTAGCTTCAAATCAATGCGATGTAGAAGGTTTAGCTTCAAATCCAGGCGAAACAAATGATTGAGCTTCAAACACGTGGGATATATGTGATATAGCTTCAAATGCGTGCGAAACAAACGAGTTAGCTTCAAATCCAAGCGAATCACATGATTTAGCTTCACATCAATGCGATGTAGAAGGATTAGCTTCAAATTCATGCGAAACATGTGATTTAGCATACGATACTTGCGATATAAGTGATATAGCTTCGAATGGCAGACGAATCATACGAGTTAGCTTCAAAATCCATGCGATACACATCATTAGCTTCAAATCGATGCGAATTATTAAGACATAGCTTCAAATTTATGCGAAACACATGATTTAGCTGCAAATGAATGCGATGTAGAAGGTTCAGTTTCAAATCCATGCGAAACAAATGATTTAGCTTCAAATCAATTCGAAGTAGTAGGATTAGCTTCAAATCCATGAGATACAATTGATTTAGCATCAGATACTTGCGATATAAGTGATATAGCTTGAAATGCAGGGAAAACAAACGAGTTAGCTTCAAATCCTTGCGAAACACATGATTTAGCTTCAAATCAATGCTATGTAGAAGGTTTAGCTTCATATCCATGTGACGCAAATGATTTAGCTTCAGATACTAGCGATATAAGTGGTAGAGCTTCAAATGCAGACGAAACAATCGAGTTAGCTTCAAATTCAAGCGAATCATATGATTTAGCTTCAAAGCAATGCCATGTATGAAGGTTTATCTTCAAAGCCATGCGAAACAAACGATTTAACTTCAGATACTTGCGATATAAGTGATACAGCTTCAAATGCAGATGAAACAAACGAGTTAGCTTCCAATCCAAGCGCAACACATGATTTAGCATTAAGTCAATGCGATGTAGAAGGTTTAGCTTGAAATCCATGCGAAACAAATGATTTATCTTCAAACAATCGGGATTTAAGTGATATATCTTCAAATGCAGACGAAACAAACGAGTTAGCTTCCAATCCAAGCGAATCACATGATTTAGCATCAAGTCAATGCGATGTAGAAGGATTTGCTTCAAATCCAAGCGAAGCAAATGATTGAGCTTCAAACACGTGGGATATATGTGATATAGCTTCAAATGCAGACGAAACAAACGAGTTGGCTTCAAATCCAAGCGAATCACATGATTTAGCTTCAAATCAATGCGATGTAGAAGGTTTAGCTTCAAATCCATGGGAAACAAATGATTGAGCTTCAAACACGTGGGATTTAAGTGATATAGCTTCAAATGCATACGAAGCAAACGAGTTAGCTTCAAATCCATGCGAAACACATGATTTAGCTTCAAAGCAATGCGATGTATGAAGGTTCAGCTTCAAACCATGCGAAAAAAATGATTTAGCTTCAGATACTAGCGATATAAGTGATATAGCTTTAAATGCGGACGAAACTAACGAGTAAGCTTCAAATCCATGCGAAACACATGATTAAGATTCAAAGCAATGCGGTGTAGAATGATTAGCTTCAAATCCATGCGAAGCAAATGATTTAGCATCAGATACTTGCGATATAAGTGATATAGCTTCAAATGCAGGGGAAACAAACGAGTTAGCTTCAAATCCATGCAAGACACATGATTACGCTTCAAATCAATGATATGTGGAAGGTTTAGCTTCAAATCGATGCGACACAAATGATATAGCTTCAGATACTTGCGATATGAGTGTTATCGCTTCAAATGCAGATTAAACAAACGAATTTGCTTCGTATCCAAGCGAAACACATGATTTAGCTTCAAATCTATGCGATGTAGATGGTTTAGCTTCAAATCCATGCGACACAAATGATTGAGCTTCAAACACTTGGGATATAGATGATATAGCTTCAGTTGCAGACAAAACAAACGAGTTAGTTTCAAGTCCATGCGAAACACAAGATTCAGCTGCAAATCAATGCGATGGAGAAGGTTTAGCTTCAAATCCATGGATACAAATTATTTAGCTTAGAAATACTTGGGATATTGGTTATATAGCTTCAGCTGCATGCGGATCAAACGAGTTAGATTCAAGTCCATGCGAAACACATGATGCAGCTGCAAATCAATGCGATGGAGAAGGTTTAGCTTCAAATCCATGGGATACAAAATATTTAGCTTCAAATACTTGCGATATAAGTGATATAGCTTCAAATGCAGACGAAACAAACGAGTTAGCTTCAAATACAAGCGAAACACATGATTTAGCTTCAAATACTTGCGATATAAGTGATATAGCTTCAAATGCAGACGAACCAAACGTGTTAGATTCAAAATGCATGCGATACACATCATTTAAGGCTTAGCTTCAAATCTATGCGACACAAATGATTTAGCTTCAGCTACTTGCGATATAAGTGATATTGCATGAAATGCAGGCGAAAACGAACGAGTTAGCTTCAAATCCATGCGAAACACATGATTTAGCTGCAAATCAATGCGATGTAGAAGGATTAGCTTCAAATCCAAACGAATCACATGATTTAGCTTCAAATCAATGCGATGTAGAAGGTTTAGCTTCAAATCCATGGGAAACAAATGATTGAGCTTCAAACACGTGGGATTTAAGTGATATAGCTTCAAATGCATACGAAGCAAACGAGTTAGCATCAAATCCATGCGAAACACATGATTTAGCTTCAAAGCAATGCGATGTATGAAGTTTAGCTTCAAATCCATGCGAAAAAAATGATTTAGCTTCAGATACTAGCGATATAAGTGATATAGCTTTAAATGCGGACGAAACTAACGAGTAAGCTTCAAATCCATGCGAAACACATGATTAAGCTTCAAAGCAATGCGGTGTAGAATGATTAGCTTCAAATCCATGCGAAGCAAATGATTTAGCATCAGATACTTGCGATATAAGTGATATAGCTTCAAATGCAGGGGAAACAAACGAGTTAGCTTCAAATCCATGCAAGACACATGATTACGCTTCAAATCAATGATATGTGGAAGGTTTAGCTTCAAATCGATGCGACACAAATGATATAGCTTCAGATACTTGCGATATGAGTGTTATCGCTTCAAATGCAGATTAAACAAACGAATTTGCTTCGTATCCAAGCGAAACACATGATTTAGCTTCAAATCTATGCGATGTAGAAGGTTTAGCTTCAAATCCATGCGACACAAATGATTGAGCTTCAAACACTTGGGATATAGATGATATAGCTTCAGTTGCAGACAAAACAAACGAGTTAGTTTCAAGTCCATGCGAAACACAAGATTCAGCTGCAAATCAATGCGATGGAGAAGGTTTAGCTTCAAATCCATGGGATACAAATTATTTAGCTTAGAAATACTTGGGATATGGGTTATATAGCTTCAGCTGCATGCGGATCAAACGAGTTAGATTCAAGTCCATGCGAAACACATGATGCAGCTGCAAATCAATGCTATGGAGAAGGTTTAGCTTCAAATCCATGGGATACAAAATATTTAGCTTCAAATACTTGCGATATAAGTGATATAGCTTCAAATGCAGACGAAACAAACGAGTTAGCTTCAAATACAAGCGAAACACATGATTTAGCTTCAAATTAATGCGATGTAGTAGGTTTAGCTTCAAATTCAAGCGAAACTCATGATTTAGCTTCAAATCAATGCGAGGTAGAAGGTTTATTTTCAAATCCATGCGAAACAAATGATTTAGCTTCAAACACTTGGGATGTAAGTGATATAGCTTCAAATGCGGACGAAACAAACGAGTTAGCTTCAAATCCATGCGAAACACATGATTTAGCTGCAAATCAGTGCGATGTAGTAGGATTAGCTTCAAATCCAAATGAATCACATGATTTAGCTTCAAATCAATGCGATGTAGAAGGTTTAGCTTCAAATCCATGGGAAACAAATGATTGAGCTTCAAACACGTGGGATTTAAGTGATATAGCTTCAAATGCATACGAAGCAAACGAGTTAGCTTCAAATCCATGCGAAACACATGATTTAGCTTCAAAGCAATGCGATGTATGAAGGTTCAGCTTCAAACCCATGCGAAAAAAATGATTTAGCTTCAGATACTAGCGATATAAGTGATATAGCTTTAACTAACGAGTAAGCTTCAAATCCATGCGAAACACATGATTAAGATTCAAAGCAATGCGGTGTAGAATGATTAGCTTCAAATCCATGCGAAGCAAATGATTTAGCATCAGATACTTGCGATATAAGTGATATAGCTTCAAATGCAGGGGAAACAAACGAGTTAGCTTCAAATCCATGCAAGACACATGATTACGCTTCAAATCAATGATATGTGGAAGGTTTAGCTTCAAATCGATGCGACACAAATGATATAGCTTCAGATACTTGCGATATGAGTGTTATCGCTTCAAATGCAGATTAGACAAACGAATTTGCTTCGTATCCAAGCGAAACACATGATTTAGCTTCAAATCTATGCGATGTAGATGGTTTAGCTTCAAATCCATGCGACACAAATGATTGAGCTTCAAACACTTGGGATATAGATGATATAGCTTCAGTTGCAGACAAAACAAACGAGTTAGTTTCAAGTCCATGCGAAACACAAGATTCAGCTGCAAATCAATGCGATGGAGAAGGTTTAGCTTCAAATCCATGGGATACAAATTATTTAGCTTAGAAATACTTGGGATATTGGTTATATAGCTTCAGCTGCATGCGGATCAAACGAGTTAGATTCAAGTCCATGCGAAACACATGATGCAGCTGCAAATCAATGCGATGGAGAAGGTTTAGCTTCAAATCCATGGGATACAAAATATTTAGCTTCAAATACTTGCGATATAAGAGATATAGCTTCAAATGCAGACGAAACAAACGAGTTAGCTTCAAATACAAGCGAAACACATGATTTAGCTTCAAATACTTGCGATATAAGTGATATAGCTTCAAATGCAGACGAACCAAACGTGTTAGATTCAAAATGCATGCGATACACATCATTTAAGGCTTAGCTTCAAATCTATGCGACACAAATGATTTAGCTTCAGCTACTTGCGATATAAGTGATATTGCATGAAATGCAGGCGAAACGAACGAGTTAGCTTCAAATCCATGCGAAACACATGATTTAGCTGCAAATCAATGCGATGTAGAAGGATTAGCTTCAAATCCAAACGAATCACATGATTTAGCTTCAAATCAATGCGATGTAGAAGGTTTAGCTTCAAATCCATGGGAAACAAATGATTGAGCTTCAAACACGTGGGATTTAAGTGATATAGCTTCAAATGCATACGAAGCAAACGAGTTAGCATCAAATCCATGCGAAACACATGATTTAGCTTCAAAGCAATGCGATGTATGAAGGTTTAGCTTCAAATCCATGCGAAAAAAATGATTTAGCTTCAGATACTAGCGATATAAGTGATATAGCTTTAAATGCGGACGAAACTAACGAGTAAGCTTCAAATCCATGCGAAACACATGATTAAGCTTCAAAGCAATGCGGTGTAGAATGATTAGCTTCAAATCCATGCGAAGCAAATGATTTAGCATCAGATACTTGCGATATAAGTGATATAGCTTCAAATGCAGGGGAAACAAACGAGTTAGCTTCAAATCCATGCAAGACACATGATTACGCTTCAAATCAATGATATGTGGAAGGTTTAGCTTCAAATCGATGCGACACAAATGATATAGCTTCAGATACTTGCGATATGAGTGTTATCGCTTCAAATGCAGATTAAACAAACGAATTTGCTTCGTATCCAAGCGAAACACATGATTTAGCTTCAAATCTATGCGATGTAGAAGGTTTAGCTTCAAATCCATGCGACACAAATGATTGAGCTTCAAACACTTGGGATATAGATGATATAGCTTCAGTTGCAGACAAAACAAACGAGTTAGTTTCAAGTCCATGCGAAACACAAGATTCAGCTGCAAATCAATGCGATGGAGAAGGTTTAGCTTCAAATCCATGGGATACAAATTATTTAGCTTAGAAATACTTGGGATATGGGTTATATAGCTTCAGCTGCATGCGGATCAAACGAGTTAGATTCAAGTCCATGCGAAACACATGATGCAGCTGCAAATCAATGCTATGGAGAAGGTTTAGCTTCAAATCCATGGGATACAAAATATTTAGCTTCAAATACTTGCGATATAAGTGATATAGCTTCAAATGCAGACGAAACAAACGAGTTAGCTTCAAATACAAGCGAAACACATGATTTAGCTTCAAATTAATGCGATGTAGTAGGTTTAGCTTCAAATTCAAGCGAAACTCATGATTTAGCTTCAAATCAATGCGAGGTAGAAGGTTTATTTTCAAATCCATGCGAAACAAATGATTTAGCTTCAAACACTTGGGATGTAAGTGATATAGCTTCAAATGCGGACGAAACAAACGAGTTAGCTTCAAGTACAAGCGAAACACACGATTTAGCTTCAAATCAATGCGATGTAGAAGGTTTAGTTTCAAATCCATTCGACACAAATGATTGAGCTTCAAACACTTGGGATATAGGTGATATAGCTTCAGCTGAATGCGAAACAAACGAGTTAGTTTCACGTCCATGTGAAACACATGATTCAGCTGCAAATCAATGCGATGGAGAAGGTTTAGCATCAAATCCATGGGATACAAATTATTTAGCTTCAAATACTTGCGATATAAGTGATATAGCTTCAAATGCAGACGAACCAAACGAGTTAGATTCAAAATGCATGCGATACACATCATTTAAGGCTTAGCTTCAAATCTATGCGACACAAATGATTTAGCTTCAGCTACTTGCGATATAAGTGATATTGCATGAAATGCAGGCGAAACGAACGAGTTAGCTTTAAATCCAAGAGAATCACATTATTTAGCTTCTAATAAATGCGATGTGGAAGGTTTAGTTTCAGATCCAGTCGAAACGAATGATTTAGCTTCAAACACTTGGGATATAGGTGATATAGCTCAAATACAGAAGAATCAAACGAGTTAGCTTCAAAATCCATGCGATACACAACATTTAGCTTCAAATCGATGCGAAGTATAAGGCTTAGCTTCAAATCTATGCGAAACACATGATTTAGCTGCAAATCGATGGGATGTAGAAGGTTTAGCTTCAAATCAAAGCGAAACACATGATTTAGCTTCAAATCAATGCGATGTAGAAGGTTTAGCTTCAAATCCAGGCGAAACAAATGATTTAGCTTCAAACACTTGGAATATAAGTGATATATCTTCAAATGCAGGATAAACGAACGAGTTAGCTTCAAATCCATGCAAAACACATGATTTTTCCTCAAATACTTGCGATATAAGTGATATAGATTCAAATGAAGACGAAACAAACGAGTTAGCTTCAAATCTATTCGATGTAGAAGGTTTAGCATCAAATCCATGCGAAACCAATGATTTAGCTTCAAATACTTGCGATATAAATGATATAGCTTCAAATGCAGGCGAAACAAACGAGTTAACTTCAAATCCATGCGAAACACATGACTTAGCATCAAATCAATGCGAAGTAGAAGGCTTAGCTTCAAATCCATGCGACACAAATGACTTAGCTTCAGATACTTGCTATATAAGTGATTAGCTTCAAATGCAGACTAAACAAACGAGTTAGCTTCATATCCAAGCGAAACACATGATTTACCTTCAAATCTATCCGATGTAGAAGGTTTAGCTTCAAATCCATGCGAAACAAATGATTTAGCTTCAAACACTTGGGATATAAGTGATATAGCTTCAAATGCAGTCGAAACAAACGAGTTAACTTCAAATCCATGCAAAACACATGACTTAGCTTCAAATCAATGCGAAGTAGAAGGCTTAGCTTCAAATCCATGCGACACAAATGACTTAGCTACAGATACTTGCTATATAAGTGATTAGCTTCAAATGCAGACTAAACAAACGAGTTAGCTTCATATCCAAGCGAAACACATGATTTACCTTCAAATCTATCCGATGTAGAAGGTTTAGCTTCAAATCCATGCGAAACAAATGATTTAGCTTCAAACACTTGGGATATAGATGATAGAGCTTCAGCTGCAGACAAAACAAACGAGTTAGTTTCAAGTCCATGCGAAACACAAGATTCAGCTGCAAATCAATGCGATGGAGAAGGTTTAGCTTCAAATCCATGGGATACAAATTATTTAGCTTCAAATACTTGGGATATGGGTGATATAGCTTCAGCTGCATGCGGAACAAACGAGTTAGTTTCAAGTCCATGCGAAACACATGATTCAGCTGCAAATAAATGCGATGGAGAAGGTTTAGCATCAAATCCATGGGATACAAATTATTTAGCTTCAAATACTTGCGATATAAGTGATATAGCCTAAAGTGCTGACAAAGCAAACGAGTTAGCTTCAAATCCAAGCGCAACACATGACTTAGCTGCAAATGAATACGATGTAGAAGGTTTAGCTTCAAATTCATGCGAAACATATGATTTAGCATAAGATACTTGCGATATAAGTGATACAGCTACAAATGCAGACGAAATAAACGAGTTAGCTCCAAATCCATGCGAAACACATGGTTAAGCTTCAAATCAATGCGATGTAGAAGGTTTAGTTTCAAATCCATGCGACACAACTGATTGAGCTTCAAACACTTGGGATATAGGTGATATAGCTTCAGCTGCAGATAAAACAAACGAGTTCGTTTCAAGTCCATGCGAAACACAAGATTCAGCTGCAAATCAATGCGATGGAGAAGGTTTAGCTTCAAATCAATAGGACACAAATTATTTAGCTTCAAATACTTGGGATATGGGTGATATAGCTGCAGCTGCATGCGAAACAAACGAGTTAGTTTCAAGTCCATGCGATGTAGTAGATTTTGCTTCAAATCCATACGAAACACATGATTTAGCTGCAAATCATGCGATGTAGATGGTTTAGCTTCAAATCCATGCGAAACAAATGATTTAGCTTCAGATACTTGCGATATAAGTGATATAGCATCAAATGCAGGCGAAACAAACGAGTTAACTTCAAATCCATGCGAAACACATGACTTAGCTTCAAATCAATGCGAAGTAGAAGGCTTAGCTTCAAATCCATGCGACACAAATGACTTAGCTTCAGATACTTGCTATAAAAGTGATTAGCTTCAAATGCAGACTAAACAAACGAGTTAGCTTCATATCCAAGCGAAACACATGATTTACCTTCAAATCTATCCGATGTAGAAGGTGTAGCTTCAAATCCATGCGAAACGAATGATTTAGCTTCAAACACTTCGGATATAAGTGATATAGCTTCAAATGCAGTCGAAACAAACGAGTTAACTTCAAATCCATGCGAAATACATGACTTAGCTTCAAATCAATGCGAAGTAGAAGGCTTAGCTTCAAATCCATGCGACACAAATGACTTCGCTTCAGATACTTGCTATATAAGTGATTAGCTTCAAATGCAGACTAAACAAACGAGTTAGCTTCATATCCAAGCGAAACACATGATTTACCTTCAAATCTATCCGATGTAGAAGGTTTAGCTTCAAATCCATGCGAAACAAATGATTTAGCTTCAAATACTTGGGATATAAGTGATATAGTTTCAAATGCCGTCGAAACAAACGAGTTAGCTTCAAATCCAAGCGGAACACATTATTTAGCTTCAAATCAATGCGATGTAGAAGGTTTAGCTTCAAATTCATGCGAAACAAGTGATTTAGCATAAGATACTTCCGATATAAGTGATATAGCTTCAAATGCAGTCGAAACAAACGAGTCAACTTCAGATCTATGCGAATCACATGATTTAGCTGCAAATCAATGCGATGTAGATAGATTACCTTCAAATCCATGCGACACAAATGATTTAGCTTCTGATACTTGCGATATAGATGATATAGCTTCAGCTGCAGACAAAACAAACGAGTTAGTTTCAAGTCCATGCGAAACACAAGATTCAGCTGCAAATCAATGCGATGGAGAAGGTTTAGCTTCAAATCCATGGGATACAAATTATTTAGCTTAGAAATACTTGGGATATGGGTCATATAGCTTCAGCTGCATGCGGATCAAACGAGTTAGTTTCAAGTCCATGCGAAACACATGATGCAGCTGCAAATCAATGCGATGGAGAAGGATTAGCTTCAAATCCATGGGATACAAAATATTTAGCTTCAAATACATGCGATATAAGTGATATAGCTTCAAATGCAGACGAAACAAACGAGTTAGCTTCAAATACAAGCGAAACACATGATTTAGCTTCAAATTAATGCGATGTAGTAGGTTTAGCTTCAAATTCAAGCGAAACTCATGATTTAGCTTCAAATCAATGCGAGGTAGAAGGTTTGTTTTCAAATCCATGCGAAACAAATGATTTAGCTTCAAACACTTGGGATGTAAGTGATATAGCTTCAAATGCAGACGAAACAAACGAGTTAGCTTCAAGTACAAGCGAAACACACGATTTAGCTTCAAATCGATGCGATGTAGAAGGATTAGTTTCAAATCCATTCGACACAAATGATTGAGCTTCAAACACTTAGGATATAGGTGATATAGCTTCAGCTGAATGCGAAACAAACGAGTTAGTTTCATGTCCATGTGAAACACATGATTCAGCTGCAAATCAATGCGATGGAGAAGGTTTAGCATCAAATCCATGGGATACAAATTATTTAGCTTCAAATACTTGCGATATAAGTGATATAGCTTTAAATGCAGACGAACCAAACGAGTTAGATTCAAAATGCATGCGATACACATCATTTAAGGCTTAGCTTCAAATCTATGCGACACAAATGATTTAGCTTCAGCTACTTGCGATATAAGTGATATTGCATGAAATGCAGGCGAAACGAACGAGTTAGCTTCAAATCCAAGAGAATCACATTATTTAGCTTCAAATAAATGCGATGTGGAAGGTTTAGTTTCAGATCCAGTCGAAACAAATGATTTAGCTTCGAACACTTGGGATATAAGTGATATAGCCCAAATGCAGAAGAATCAAACGAGTTAGCTTCAAAATCCATGCGATACACATCATTTAGCTTCAAATCGATGCGAAGTATAAGGCTTAGCTTCAAATCTATGCGAAACACATGATTTAGCTGCAAATCAATGGGATGTAGAAGGTTTAGCTTCAAATCAAAGCGAAACACATGATTTAGCTTCAAATCAATGCGATGTAGAAGGTTTAGCTTCAAATCCAGGCGAAACAAGTGATTTAGCTTCAAACACTTGGAATATAAGTGATATAGCTTCAAATGCAGGATAAACGAACGAGTTAGCTTCAAATCCATGCAAAACACATGATTTTTCCTTAAATACTTGCGATATAAGTGATATAGATTCAAATGAAGACGAAACAAACGAGTTAGCTTCAAATCAATGCGAAGTAGAAGGCTTAGCTTCAAATCCATGCGACACAAGTGATTTAGCATAAGATACTTCCGATATAAGTGATACAGCTACAAATGCAGACGAAATAAACGAGTTAGCTCCAAATCCATGCGACACAAATGATTTAGCTTCAAACACTTGGGATATTAGTGATATAGCTTCAAATGCAGTCCAAACAAACGAGTTAACTTCAAATCCATGCAAAACTCATGATTAAGCTTCAAGTCAATGCTATGTAGAAGGTTTAGTTTCAAATCCATGCAACACAAATGATTTAGCTTCAGATACTTGCGATATGAGTGATATAGCTTCAAATGCAGATTAAACAAACGAGTTTGCTTCATATCCAAGCGAAACACATGATTTAGCTTCAAATCTATGCGATGTAGAAGGTTTAGCTTCAAATCCATGCGACACAAATGATTGAGTTTCAAACACTTGGGATATAGATGATAGAGCTTCAGCTGCAGACAAAACAAACGAGTTAGTTTCAAGTCCATGCGAATTATTAAGGCTTAGCTTCAAATCTATGCGAAACACATGATTTGGCTGCAAATCAATGCGATGTAGAAGGTTCAGCTGGAAATCCATGCGAAACAAATGATTTAGCTTCAGATACTAGCGATATAAGTGATATAGCTTCAAATGCAGACGAAACTAACGAGTTAGCTCAAAATCCATGCGAGACACATGATTTAGCTTCAATTCAATGCGATGTAGAAGGATTAGCTTCAAATCCATGCGAAGCTAATGATTGAGCTTCAAACACTCGGGATATATGTGATATAGCTTCAAATCCAGACGATACAAACGAGTTAGCTTCAAATCCATGCGAAACACATGATTTAGCTTCAAATCAATTCGAAGCAGAAGGTTTAGCTTCAAATCCATGAGACACAAATGATTTAGCTTCAGATACTAGCGATATAAGTGGTATAGCATCAAATGCAGGCGAAATAAACGAGTTAGCTCCAAATCCATGCGAAACACGTGATTTAGCTTCAAATCAATGCGATGTAGAAGGTTTAGTTTCAAATCAATGCGAAACAAATGATTTAGCTTCAAGTCAATGCGATGTAGAAGGTTTAGCTACAAATCCATGCGAAACAAATGATTTAGCATCAAACACTTGGGATATAAGTGATATAGCTTCAAATGCAGACGAATCAAATGAGTTAGCTTCAAAATCCATGCGACACACATCATTTAGCTTTAAATCGATGCGAAGTAGAAGGCTTAGCTTCAAATTCATGCGAAACAAATGATTTAGGTTCAGATACTTGCGATATAAGTGATATAGCTTCAAATGCAGGCGAAACTAACGAGTTACTGTCAAATCCATGCGAAACACATAATTTATCTTCAAATCAATGCGATGTAGAAGGTTTAGCTTCAAATCCATGCGATACAAATGATTAGGCTTCAAACACTTGCGATATAAGTGATATAGCATCAAATGCAGGCGAAACGAACGAGTTAGCTTCAAATCCATGCGAAACACATGATTTAGCTTCAAATCAATGCGATGTAGAAGGTTTAGCTTCAAATCCATGCGAAACAAATGATTTAGCTTCAAACACTTGTGATATAAGTGATATAGCTGCAAATGCAGACGAATCAAATGGGATTGCTTCAAAATCCATGCGATACATATCATTTAGTTTCAAATCGATATGATGTAGAATGTTTAGCTTCAATTCCATGCGATACAAATGATTAGGCTTCAAACACTTGCGATATAAGTGATATAGCATCAAATGCAGGCGAAATGAACGAGTTAGCTTCAAATCCATGCGAAACACATGATTTAGCTTCAAATCAATGCGATGTAGAAGGTTTATCTTCAAATCCATTCGAAACAAATGATTTAGCTTCAAACACTTGGGATATAAGTGATATAGCTTCAAGTGCAGTCGAAACAAACGAGTTAGTTTCAAATCCATGCGACACAAATGACTTAGCTTGAGATAATTGCGATATAAGTGATATAGCCTCAAGTGCTGACAAAGAAAACGAGTTAGCTTCAAATCCAAGCGCAACACATGACTTAGCTGCAAATGAATACGATGTAGAAGGTTTAGCTACAAATTCATGCGAAACAAATGATTTAGCATAAGCTACTTGCGATATAAGTGATACAGCTACAAATGCAGACGAAATAAACGAGTTAGCTCCAAATCCATGCGAAACACATGGTTAAGCTTCAAATCAATGCGATGTAGAAGGTTCAGCTGGAAATCCATGCGAAACAAATGATTTAGCTTCAGATACTAGCGATATAAGTGATATAGCTTCAAATGCAGACGAAACTAACGAGTTAGCTCAAAATCCATGCGAAACACATGATTTAGCTTCAAATCAATGCGATGTAGAAAGATTAGCTTCAAATCCATGCGAAGCTAATGATTGAGCTTCAAACACTCGGGATATATGTGATATAGCTTCAAATCCAGACGATACAAACGAGTTAGCTTCAAATCCATGCGAAACACATGATTTAGCTTCAAATCAATTCGAAGCAGAAGGTTTAGCTTCAAATCAATTCGAAGCAGAAGGTTTAGCTTCAAATCCATGAGACACAAATGATTTAGCTTCAGATACTAGCGATATAAGTGGTATAGCTACAAATGCAGACGATACAAACGAGTTAGATTCAAATCAATGGGATACAAATTATTTACCTTCAAATACTTGGGATATGGGTGATATAGCTGCAGCTGCATGCGAAACAAACGAGTGAGTTTCAAGTCCATGTGATGTAGTAGATTTTGCTTCAAATCCATACGAAACATATGATTTAGCAGCAAATCATGCGATGTATATGGTTTAGCTTCAAATCCATGCGAAACAAATGATTTAGGTTCAGATACTTGCGATATAAGTGATATAGCTTCAAATGCAGGCGAAACTAACGAGTTACCGTCAAATCCATGCGAAACACATAATTTATCTTCAAATCAATGCGATGTAGAAGGTTTAGCTTCAAATCCATGCGATACAAATGAATAGGCTTCAAACACTTGCGATATAAGTGATATAGCATCAAATGCAGGCGAAACGAACGAGTTAGCTTCAAATCCATGCGAAACACATGATTTAGCTTCAAATCAATGCGATGTAGAAGGTTTAGCTTCAAATCCATGCGAAACAAATGATTTAGCTTCAAACACTTGTGATATAACTGATATAGCTGCAAAAGCAGACGAATCAAATGGGATAGCTTCAAAATCCATGCGATACATATCATTTAGTTTCAAATCGATATGATGTAGAATGTTTAGCTTCAAATCCATGCGATACAAATGATTTAGCTTCAAACACTTGCGATATAAGTGATATAGCATCAAATGCAGGGGAAACAAACGAGTTAGCTTCAAATCCTTGCGAAACACATGATTTAGCTTCAAATCAATGCTATGTAGAAGGATTAGCTTCAAATCCTTGCGACTCAAATGATTTAGCATCAGATTGTTCCGATATAAGTGTTATAGCTACAAATGTACGGGGAAACAAACGAGTTAGCTTCATATCCAAACAAAACACATTATTAAGCTTCCAACCAATGCTATGTAGAAGGTTTAGCTTCAAATCCATGCGAAACAAATGATTTAGCTTTAGATACTTGCGATATAAGTGATATATGCTTCAAATGCAGGGGAAACAAACGAGTTAGCTTTAATTACAAGCAAAACAAATTATAAAGCTTCAAATCAATGCTATGTAGAAGGTTTAACTTCAAATCCAGGCGACACAAATGATTTAGCTTTAGATACTTGCGATATAAGTGATACAGCTTCAATTGCAGACGAAATAAACAAGTTAGCTTCCAATCCAAGCGAATCACATGATTTAGCATCAAGTCAATGCGATGTAGAAGGATTAGCTTCAAATCCAAGCGAAGCAAATGATTGAGCTTCAAACACATGGGATATATGTGATATAGCTTCAAATGCAGGCGAAACAAACGAGTTGGCTTCAAATCCAAGCGAATCACATGATTTAGCTTAAAAATCAATGCGATGTAGAAGGATTAGCTTCAAATCCAAACGAATCACATGATTTAGCTTCAAATCAATGCGATGTAGAAGGTTTAGCTTCAAATCCATGGAAACAAATGATTTAGCTTCAAACACTTGGGATATAAGTTATATAGCTTCAAATGCAGACGAAGCAAACGAGTTAGCTTGAAATCCATGCGATACACATGATTTAGCTGCAAATCAATGCGATGTAGAAGGATTAGCTTCAAATCCAAACGAATCACATGATTTAGCTTCAAATCATTGCGATGTAGAAAGTTTAGCTTCAAATCCATGGGAAACAAATGATTGAGCTTCAAACACGTGGGATTTAAGTGATATAGCTTCAAATGCAGACGAAGCAAACGAGTTAGCTTGAAATCCATGCGAAACACATGATTTAGCTGCAAATCAATGCGATGTAGAAGGATTAGCTTCAAATCCAAACGAATCACATGATTTAGCTTCAAATCATTGCGATGTAGAAGGTTTAGATTCAAATCCATGCGATACAAATGATTTAGCTTCAAACACTTGTGATATAAGTGATATAGCTGCAAATGCAGACGAATCAAATGGGATAGCTTCAAAATCCATGCGATACATATCATTTAGTTTCAAATCGATATGATGTAGAATGTTTAGCTTCAAATCCATACGATACAAATGATTTAGCTTCAAACACTTGCGATATATGTGATATAGCATCAAATGCAGGCGAAACGAACGAGTTAGCTTCAAATTCATGCGAAACAAATGATTTAGCATCAGATACTTGCGATATAACTGATGTAGCTTCAAAATGCAGGTGAAACAAACGAGTTAGCATCAAATCCATGCAAAACACATGATTTAGCTCACCAATCAAAGCGATGTAGAAAGTATAGCTTCAAATACAAGCGAAACACATGATTTAGCTTCAAATGAATGCGATATAGAAGGTTTAGATTCAAATCCATGCGAGACAAATGATTTAGCTTCAAACACTTGTGATATAAGTGATATAGCTGCAAATGCTGACGATTCAAACGGGGTAGCTTCAAAAGCCATGCGATACATATCATTTTGCTTCAAATCGATACGATGTAGAAGCTTTAGCTTCAAATCCAAGCGAAACACATGATTTAGCTTCAAATCAATGCGATGTAGAAGGTTTAGCTTCAAATCCATGGGAAACAAATGATTTAGCATCAAACACTTGGGGTATAAGTGATATAGCTTCAAATGCAGACGAATCAAACGAGTTAGCTTCAATATGCATGCGATACACATCATTACCTTTAAATCCATGCGAAATAGAAGGCTTAGCTTCAAATCCATGCGATGTAGAATGTTTAGCTTCTAATCCAGGCGAAACAAATGAGTTAGCTTCAAATCAATACGATGTAGAAGGTTTAGCTACATATCCATGCGAATCAAATGATTTAGCTTCAGATACTTGCGATATAAAGTGATATAGCATCAAATGCAGGCGAAACGAACGAGTTAGCATGAAATCCAAGCAAAACACATGATTTAGCTTCAAATGAATGCTATGTAGAAGGTTTTGTTTCAAATCCATGAGACACAAATGATTTGATTCAGATACTTACGATATAAGTGATACAGCTTCAAATGCAGACGGATCAAATGAGTTAGCTTCCAATCCAAGCAAATCACATGATTTAGATTCGATGTAGAAAGTTTAGCTTCAAATCCATGCGACACAAATGATTTAGCTTAAGATACTTGCGATATAAGTGATATAGCTTCAAATGCAAACGAAACTAACGAGTTAGCTTCAAATCAATGCGATGTAGAAGGATTAGCTTCAAATCCATGCGAAGCAAATGATTGAGCTTCAAACACTTGGGATATATGTGATATAGCTTCAAATGCAGATTTAGCTGCAAATCAATGCTATGTAGAAGGTTTAGCTTCAAATCCATGAGACACAAATGATTTAGCTTTAGATACTTGCGATATAGATGATATAGCTTCAGCTGCAGACAAAACAAACGAGTTAGTTTCAAGTCCATGCGAAACACAAGATTCAGCTGCAAATCAATGCGATGGAGAAGGTTTAGCTTCAAATCCATGGGATACAAATTATTTAGCTTAGAAATACTTGGGATATGGGTCATATAGCTTCAGCTGCATGCGGATCAAACGAGTTAGTTTCAAGTCCATGCGAAACACATGATGCAGCTGCAAATCAATGCGATGGAGAAGGATTAGCTTCAAATCCATGGGATACAAAATATTTAGCTTCAAATACATGCGATATAAGTGATATAGCTTCAAATGCAGACGAAACAAACGAGTTAGCTTCAAATACAAGCGAAACACATGATTTAGCTTCAAATTAATGCGATGTAGTAGGTTTAGCTTCAAATTCAAGCGAAACTCATGATTTAGCTTCAAATCAATGCGAGGTAGAAGGTTTGTTTTCAAATCCATGCGAAACAAATGATTTAGCTTCAAACACTTGGATGTAAGTGATATAGCTTCAAATGCAGACGAAACAAACGAGTTAGCTTCAAGTACAAGCGAAACACACGATTTAGCTTCAAATCGATGCGATGTAGAAGGATTAGTTTCAAATCCATTCGACACAAATGATTGAGCTTCAAACACTTAGGATATAGGTGATATAGCTTCAGCTGAATGCGAAACAAACGAGTTAGTTTCATGTCCATGTGAAACACATGATTCAGCTGCAAATCAATGCGATGGAGAAGGTTTAGCATCAAATCCATGGGATACAAATTATTTAGCTTCAAATACTTGCGATATAAGTGATATAGCTTTAAATGCAGACGAACCAAACGAGTTAGATTCAAAATGCATGCGATACACATCATTTAAGGCTTAGCTTCAAATCTATGCGACACAAATGATTTAGCTTCAGCTACTTGCGATATAAGTGATATTGCATGAAATGCAGGCGAAACGAACGAGTTAGCTTCAAATCCAAGAGAATCACATTATTTAGCTTCAAATAAATGCGATGTGGAAGGTTTAGTTTCAGATCCAGTCGAAACAAATGATTTAGCTTCGAACACTTGGGATATAAGTGATATAGCCCAAATGCAGAAGAATCAAACGAGTTAGCTTCAAAATCCATGCGATACACATCATTTAGCTTCAAATCGATGCGAAGTATAAGGCTTAGCTTCAAATCTATGCGAAACACATGATTTAGCTGCAAATCAATGGGATGTAGAAGGTTTAGCTTCAAATCAAAGCGAAACACATGATTTAGCTTCAAATCAATGCGATGTAGAAGGTTTAGCTTCAAATCCAGGCGAAACAAGTGATTTAGCTTCAAACACTTGGAATATAAGTGATATAGCTTCAAATGCAGGATAAACGAACGAGTTAGCTTCAAATCCATGCAAAACACATGATTTTTCCTTAAATACTTGCGATATAAGTGATATAGATTCAAATGAAGACGAAACAAACGAGTTAGCTTCAAATCAATGCGAAGTAGAAGGCTTAGCTTCAAATCCATGCGACACAAGTGATTTAGCATAAGATACTTCCGATATAAGTGATACAGCTACAAATGCAGACGAAATAAACGAGTTAGCTCCAAATCCATGCGACACAAATGATTTAGCTTCAAACACTTGGGATATTAGTGATATAGCTTCAAATGCAGTCCAAACAAACGAGTTAACTTCAAATCCATGCAAAACTCATGATTAAGCTTCAAGTCAATGCTATGTAGAAGGTTTAGTTTCAAATCCATGCAACACAAATGATTTAGCTTCAGATACTTGCGATATGAGTGATATAGCTTCAAATGCAGATTAAACAAACGAGTTTGCTTCATATCCAAGCGAAACACATGATTTAGCTTCAAATCTATGCGATGTAGAAGGTTTAGCTTCAAATCCATGCGACACAAATGATTGAGTTTCAAACACTTGGGATATAGATGATAGAGCTTCAGCTGCAGACAAAACAAACGAGTTAGTTTCAAGTCCATGCGAATTATTAAGGCTTAGCTTCAAATCTATGCGAAACACATGATTTGGCTGCAAATCAATGCGATGTAGAAGGTTCAGCTGGAAATCCATGCGAAACAAATGATTTAGCTTCAGATACTAGCGATATAAGTGATATAGCTTCAAATGCAGACGAAACTAACGAGTTAGCTCAAAATCCATGCGAGACACATGATTTAGCTTCAATTCAATGCGATGTAGAAGGATTAGCTTCAAATCCATGCGAAGCTAATGATTGAGCTTCAAACACTCGGGATATATGTGATATAGCTTCAAATCCAGACGATACAAACGAGTTAGCTTCAAATCCATGCGAAACACATGATTTAGCTTCAAATCAATTCGAAGCAGAAGGTTTAGCTTCAAATCCATGAGACACAAATGATTTAGCTTCAGATACTAGCGATATAAGTGGTATAGCATCAAATGCAGGCGAAATAAACGAGTTAGCTCCAAATCCATGCGAAACACATGATTTAGCTTCAAATCAATGCGATGTAGAAGGTTTAGTTTCAAATCAATGCGAAACAAATGATTTAGCTTCAAGTCAATGCGATGTAGAAGGTTTAGCTACAAATCCATGCGAAACAAATGATTTAGCATCAAACACTTGGGATATAAGTGATATAGCTTCAAATGCAGACGAATCAAATGAGTTAGCTTCAAAATCCATGCGACACACATCATTTAGCTTTAAATCGATGCGAAGTAGAAGGCTTAGCTTCAAATTCATGCGAAACAAATGATTTAGGTTCAGATACTTGCGATATAAGTGATATAGCTTCAAATGCAGGCGGAACTAACGAGTTACTGTCAAATCCATGCGAAACACATAATTTATCTTCAAATCAATGCGATGTAGAAGGTTTAGCTTCAAATCCATGCGATACAAATGATTAGGCTTCAAACACTTGCGATATAAGTGATATAGCATCAAATGCAGGCGAAACGAACGAGTTAGCTTCAAATCCATGCGAAACACATGATTTAGCTTCAAATCAATGCGATGTAGAAGGTTTAGCTTCAAATCCATGCGAAACAAATGATTTAGCTTCAAACACTTGTGATATAAGTGATATAGCTGCAAATGCAGACGAATCAAATGGGATTGCTTCAAAATCCATGCGATACATATCATTTAGTTTCAAATCGATATGATGTAGAATGTTTAGCTTCAATTCCATGCGATACAAATGATTAGGCTTCAAACACTTGCGATATAAGTGATATAGCATCAAATGCAGGCGAAATGAACGAGTTAGCTTCAAATCCATGCGAAACACATGATTTAGCTTCAAATCAATGCGATGTAGAAGGTTTATCTTCAAATCCATTCGAAACAAATGATTTAGCTTCAAACACTTGGGATATAAGTGATATAGCTTCAAGTGCAGTCGAAACAAACGAGTTAGTTTCAAATCCATGCGACACAAATGACTTAGCTTGAGATAATTGCGATATAAGTGATATAGCCTCAAGTGCTGACAAAGAAAACGAGTTAGCTTCAAATCCAAGCGCAACACATGACTTAGCTGCAAATGAATACGATGTAGAAGGTTTAGCTACAAATTCATGCGAAACAAATGATTTAGCATAAGCTACTTGCGATATAAGTGATACAGCTACAAATGCAGACGAAATAAACGAGTTAGCTCCAAATCCATGCGAAACACATGGTTAAGCTTCAAATCAATGCGATGTAGAAGGTTCAGCTGGAAATCCATGCGAAACAAATGATTTAGCTTCAGATACTAGCGATATAAGTGATATAGCTTCAAATGCAGACGAAACTAACGAGTTAGCTCAAAATCCATGCGAAACACATGATTTAGCTTCAAATCAATGCGATGTAGAAAGATTAGCTTCAAATCCATGCGAAGCTAATGATTGAGCTTCAAACACTCGGGATATATGTGATATAGCTTCAAATCCAGACGATACAAACGAGTTAGCTTCAAATCCATGCGAAACACATGATTTAGCTTCAAATCAATTCGAAGCAGAAGGTTTAGCTTCAAATCAATTCGAAGCAGAAGGTTTAGCTTCAAATCCATGAGACACAAATGATTTAGCTTCAGATACTAGCGATATAAGTGGTATAGCTACAAATGCAGACGATACAAACGAGTTAGATTCAAATCAATGGGATACAAATTATTTACCTTCAAATACTTGGGATATGGGTGATATAGCTGCAGCTGCATGCGAAACAAACGAGTGAGTTTCAAGTCCATGTGATGTAGTAGATTTTGCTTCAAATCCATACGAAACATATGATTTAGCAGCAAATCATGCGATGTATATGGTTTAGCTTCAAATCCATGCGAAACAAATGATTTAGCTTCAGATACTTGCGATATAAGTGATATAGCATCAAATGCAGGCGAAATAAACGAGTTAGCTCCAAATCCATGCGAAACACGTGATTTAGCTTCAAATCAATGCGATGTAGAAGGTTTAGTTTCAAATCAATGCGAAACAAATGATTTAGCTTCAAGTCAATGCGATGTAGAAGGTTTAGCTACAAATCCATGCGAAACAAATGATTTAGCATCAAACACTTGGGATATAAGTGATATAGCTTCAAATGCAGACGAATCAAATGAGTTAGCTTCAAAATCCATGCGACACACATCATTTAGCTTTAAATCGATGCGAAGTAGAAGGCTTAGCTTCAAATTCATGCGAATCAAATGATTTAGGTTCAGATACTTGCGATATAAGTGATATAGCTTCAAATGCAGGCGAAACTAACGAGTTACCGTCAAATCCATGCGAAACACATAATTTATCTTCAAATCAATGCGATGTAGAAGGTTTAGCTTCAAATCCATGCGATACAAATGAATAGGCTTCAAACACTTGCGATATAAGTGATATAGCATCAAATGCAGGCGAAACGAACGAGTTAGCTTCAAATCCATGCGAAACACATGATTTAGCTTCAAATCAATGCGATGTAGAAGGTTTAGCTTCAAATCCATGCGAAACAAATGATTTAGCTTCAAACACTTGTGATATAACTGATATAGCTGCAAAAGCAGACGAATCAAATGGGATAGCTTCAAAATCCATGCGATACATATCATTTAGTTTCAAATCGATATGATGTAGAATGTTTAGCTTCAAATCCATGCGATACAAATGATTTAGCTTCAAACACTTGCGATATAAGTGATATAGCATCAAATGCAGGGGAAACAAACGAGTTAGCTTCAAATCCTTGCGAAACACATGATTTAGCTTCAAATCAATGCTATGTAGAAGGATTAGCTTCAAATCCTTGCGACTCAAATGATTTAGCATCAGATTGTTCCGATATAAGTGTTATAGCTACAAATGTACGGGGAAACAAACGAGTTAGCTTCATATCCAAACAAAACACATTATTAAGCTTCCAACCAATGCTATGTAGAAGGTTTAGCTTCAAATCCATGCGAAACAAATGATTTAGCTTTAGATACTTGCGATATAAGTGATATATGCTTCAAATGCAGGGGAAACAAACGAGTTAGCTTTAATTACAAGCAAAACAAATTATAAAGCTTCAAATCAATGCTATGTAGAAGGTTTAACTTCAAATCCAGGCGACACAAATGATTTAGCTTTAGATACTTGCGATATAAGTGATACAGCTTCAATTGCAGACGAAATAAACAAGTTAGCTTCCAATCCAAGCGAATCACATGATTTAGCATCAAGTCAATGCGATGTAGAAGGATTAGCTTCAAATCCAAGCGAAGCAAATGATTGAGCTTCAAACACATGGGATATATGTGATATAGCTTCAAATGCAGGCGAAACAAACGAGTTGGCTTCAAATCCAAGCGAATCACATGATTTAGCTTAAAAATCAATGCGATGTAGAAGGATTAGCTTCAAATCCAAACGAATCACATGATTTAGCTTCAAATCAATGCGATGTAGAAGGTTTAGCTTCAAATCCATGGGAAACAAATGATTTAGCTTCAAACACTTGGGATATAAGTTATATAGCTTCAAATGCAGACGAAGCAAACGAGTTAGCTTGAAATCCATGCGATACACATGATTTAGCTGCAAATCAATGCGATGTAGAAGGATTAGCTTCAAATCCAAACGAATCACATGATTTAGCTTCAAATCATTGCGATGTAGAAAGTTTAGCTTCAAATCCATGGGAAACAAATGATTGAGCTTCAAACACGTGGGATTTAAGTGATATAGCTTCAAATGCAGACGAAGCAAACGAGTTAGCTTGAAATCCATGCGAAACACATGATTTAGCTGCAAATCAATGCGATGTAGAAGGATTAGCTTCAAATCCAAACGAATCACATGATTTAGCTTCAAATCATTGCGATGTAGAAGGTTTAGATTCAAATCCATGCGATACAAATGATTTAGCTTCAAACACTTGTGATATAAGTGATATAGCTGCAAATGCAGACGAATCAAATGGGATAGCTTCAAAATCCATGCGATACATATCATTTAGTTTCAAATCGATATGATGTAGAATGTTTAGCTTCAAATCCATACGATACAAATGATTTAGCTTCAAACACTTGCGATATATGTGATATAGCATCAAATGCAGGCGAAACGAACGAGTTAGCTTCAAATTCATGCGAAACAAATGATTTAGCATCAGATACTTGCGATATAACTGATGTAGCTTCAAATGCAGGTGAAACAAACGAGTTAGCATCAAATCCATGCAAAACACATGATTTAGCTCACCAATCAAAGCGATGTAGAAAGTATAGCTTCAAATACAAGCGAAACACATGATTTAGCTTCAAATGAATGCGATATAGAAGGTTTAGATTCAAATCCATGCGAGACAAATGATTTAGCTTCAAACACTTGTGATATAAGTGATATAGCTGCAAATGCTGACGATTCAAACGGGGTAGCTTCAAAAGCCATGCGATACATATCATTTTGCTTCAAATCGATACGATGTAGAAGCTTTAGCTTCAAATCCAAGCGAAACACATGATTTAGCTTCAAATCAATGCGATGTAGAAGGTTTAGCTTCAAATCCATGGGAAACAAATGATTTAGCATCAAACACTTGGGGTATAAGTGATATAGCTTCAAATGCAGACGAATCAAACGAGTTAGCTTCAATATGCATGCGATACACATCATTACCTTTAAATCCATGCGAAATAGAAGGCTTAGCTTCAAATCCATGCGATGTAGAATGTTTAGCTTCTAATCCAGGCGAAACAAATGAGTTAGCTTCAAATCAATACGATGTAGAAGGTTTAGCTACATATCCATGCGAATCAAATGATTTAGCTTCAGATACTTGCGATATAAGTGATATAGCATCAAATGCAGGCGAAACGAACGAGTTAGCATGAAATCCAAGCAAAACACATGATTTAGCTTCAAATGAATGCTATGTAGAAGGTTTTGTTTCAAATCCATGAGACACAAATGATTTTGATTCAGATACTTACGATATAAGTGATACAGCTTCAAATGCAGACGGATCAAATGAGTTAGCTTCCAATCCAAGCAAATCACATGATTTAGATTCGATGTAGAAAGTTTAGCTTCAAATCCATGCGACACAAATGATTTAGCTTAAGATACTTGCGATATAAGTGATATAGCTTCAAATGCAAACGAAACTAACGAGTTAGCTTCAAATCAATGCGATGTAGAAGGATTAGCTTCAAATCCATGCGAAGCAAATGATTGAGCTTCAAACACTTGGGATATATGTGATATAGCTTCAAATGCAGATTTAGCTGCAAATCAATGCTATGTAGAAGGTTTAGCTTCAAATCCATGAGACACAAATGATTTAGCTTTAGATACTTGCGATATAAGTGATATATGCTTCAAATGCAGGGGAAACAAACGAGTTAGGTTTAATTCCAAGCAAAACAAATTATAAAGCTTCAAATCAATGCTATGTAGAAGGTTTAACTTCAAATCCAGGCGATACAAATGATTTAGCTTTAGATACTTGCGATATAAGTGATACAGCTTCAATTGCAGACGAAATAAACAAGTTAGCTTCCAATCCAAGCGAATCACATGATTTAGCATCAAGTCAATGCGATGTAGAAGGATTAGCTTCAAATCCTTGCGACACAAATGATTTAGCTTCAGATACTTGCGATACAAGTGAGATAGCTTCAAATGCAGACGGAAACAAACGAGATGGCTTCATATCCAAGCGAAACACATGATTTAGCTTTAAATCAATACGATGTAGAAGGATTAGCTTCAAATCCATGCGAAACAAATGATTTAGCTTCAAACACTTGGGATATAAGTGATATAGTTTCAAATGCAGACGGAAACAAACGAGTTAGCTTCATATCCAAGCGAAACACATGATTTAGCTGCAAATCAATGCTATGTAGAAGGTTTAGCTTCAAATCCATGAGACACAAATGATTTAGCTTCAGAAACTTGCGATATAAGTGATACAGCTTCAAATGCAGGGGAAACAAGCGAGGTAGCTTCAAATCCATGCAAAACACATGACTAAGCTTCAAAGCAATGCGGTGTAGAATGATTAGCTTCAAATCCATGCGAAGCAAATGATTTAGCATCAGATACTTGCGATATAAGTGATATAGCTTCAAATGCAGGGGAAACAAACGAGTTAGCTTCAAATCCATGCAAGACACATGATTACGCTTCAAATCAATGATATGTGGAAGGTTTAGCTTCAAATCGATGCGACACAAATGATATAGCATCAGATTGTTCCGATATAAGTGATATAGCTACAAATGTACGGGGAAACAAACGAGTTAGCTTAATATCCAAGCAAAACACATTATTAAGCTTCAAACCAATGCTATGTAGAAGGATTAGCTTCAAATCTAAACGAATCACATGATTTAGCTTCAAATCAATGCGATGTAGAAGGTTTAGCTTCAAATCCATGGGAAACAAATGATTTAGCTTCAAACACTTGGGATATAAGTTATATAGCTTCAAATGCAGACGAAGCAAACGAGTTAGATTGAAATCCATGCGAAACACATGATTTAGCTGCAAATCAATGCGATGTAGAAGGATTAGCTTCAAATCCAAACGAATCACATGATTTAGCTTCAAATCATTGCGATGTAGAAAGTTTAGCTTCAAATCCATGGGAAACAAATGATTGAGCTTCAAACACGTGGGATATATGTGATATAGCTTCAAATGCAGGCGAAACAAACGAGTTGGCTTCAAATCCAAGCGAATCACATGATTTAGCTTAAAAATCAATGCGATGTAGAAGGATTAGCTTCAAATCCAAACGAATCACATGATTTAGCTTCAAATCAATGCGATGTAGAAGGTTTAGCTTCAAATCCATGCGAAACAAATGATTTAGCTTCAAACACTTGTGATATAAGTGATATAGCTGCAAATGCAGACGAATCAAATAGGATAGCTTCAAAATCCATGCGGTACATATCATTTAGTTTCAAATCGATATGATGTAGAATGTTTAGCTTCAAATCCATGCGATACAAATGATTTAGCTTCAAACACTTGCGATATAAGTGATATAGCATCAAATGCAGTCGAAACGAACGAGTTAGCTTCAAATTTATGCGAAACACATGATTTAGCTGCAAATCAATGCGATGTAGAAGGTTTAGCTTCAAATCCATGCGAAACAAATGATTTAGCAGCAGATACTTGCGATATAACTGATGTAGCTTCAAATGCAGGTGAAACAAACGAGTTAGCATCAAATCCATGCAAAACACATGATTTAGCTCACAAATCAAAGCGATGTAGAAAGTATAGCTTCAAATACAAGCGAAACACATGATTTAGCTTCAAATGACTGCGATATAGAAGGTTTAGATTCAAATCCATGCGAGACAAATGATTTAGCTTCAAACACTTGTGATATAAGTGATATAGCTGCAAATGCTGACGATTCAAACGGGGTAGCTTCAAAAGCCATGCGATACATATCATTTTGCTTCAAATCGATACGATGTAGAAGGTTTAGCTTCAAATCCAAGCGAAACACATGATTTAGCTTCAAATCAATGCGATGTAGAAGGTTTAGCTTCAAATCCATGGGAAACAAATGATTTAGCATCAAACACTTGGGGTATAAGTGATATAGCATCAAATGCAGGCGAAACGAACGAGTTAGCATGAAACCCAAGCAAAACACATGATTTAGCTTCAAATGAATGCTATGTAGAAGGTTTTGTTTCAAATCCATGAGACACAAATGATTTTGATTCAGATACTTACGATATAAGTGATACAGCTTCAAATGCAGACGGATCAAATGAGTTAGCTTCCAATCCAAGCAAATCACATGATTTAGATTCGATGTAGAAAGTTTAGCTTCAAATCCATGCGACACAAATGATTTAGCTTAAGATACTTGCGATATAAGTGATATAGCTTCAAATGCAAACGAAACTAACGAGTTAGCTTCAAATCAATGCGATGTAGAAGGATTAGCTTCAAATCCATGAGAAGCAAATGATTGAGCTTCAAACACGTGGGAAATATGTGATATAGCTTCAAATTCATGCGAAACAAATGATTTAGGTTCAGATACTTGCGATATAAGTGATATAGCTTCAAATGCAGGCGAAACTAGCGAGTTACCGTCAAATCCATGCGAAACACATAATTTATCTTCAAATCAATGCGATGTAGAAGGTTTAGCTTCGAATCCATGCGAAACAAATGATTTAGCATCAGATACTTGCGATATAACTGATGTAGCTTCAAATGCAGGTGAAACAAACGAGTTAGCATCAAATCCACGCAAAACACATGATTTAGCTCACAAATCAAAGCGATGTAGAAAGTATAGCTTCAAATACAAGCGAAACACATGATTTAGCTTCAAATGAATGCGATATAGAAGGTTTAGATTCAAATCCATGCGAGACAAATGATTTAGCTTCAAACACTTGTGATATAAGTGATATAGCTGCAAATGCTGACGATTCAAACGGGGTAGCTTCAAAAGCCATGCGATACATATCATTTTGCTTCAAATCGATACGATGTAGAAGGTTTAGCTTCAAATCCAAGCGAAACACATGATTTAGCTTCAAATCAATGCGATGTAGAAGGTTTAGCTTCAAATCCATGGGAAACAAATGATTTAGCATCAAACACTTGGGGTATAAGTGATATAGCATCAAATGCAGGCGAAACGATCGAGTTAGCATGAAATCCAAGCAAAACACATGATTTAGCTTCAAATGAATGCTATGTAGAAGGTTTTGTTTCAAATCCATGAGACACAAATGATTTTGATTCAGATACTTACGATATAAGTGATACAGCTTCAAATGCAGACGGATCAAATTAGTTAGCTTCCAATCCAAGCAAATCACATGATTTAGATTCGATGTAGAAAGTTTAGCTTCAAATCCATGCGAAACAAATGATTTAGCTTAAGATACTTGCGATATAAGTGATATAGCTTCAAATGCAAACGAAACTAACGAGTTAGCTTCAAATCAATGCGATGTAGAAGGATTAGCTTCAAATCCAAGCGAAGCAAATGATTGAGCTTCAAACACATGGGATATATGTGATATAGCTTCAAATGCAGGCGAAACAAACGAGTTGGCTTCAAATCCAAGCAAATCACATGATTTAGATTCGATGTAGAAAGTTTAGCTTCAAATCCATGCGACACAAATGATTTAGCTCAAGATACTTGCGATATAAGTGATATAGCTTCAAATGCAAACGAAACTACCGAGGTAGCTTCAAATCAATGCGATGTAGAAGGATTAGCTTCAAATCCATGCGAAGCAAATGATTGAGCTTCAAACACGTGGGATATATGTGACATAGCTTCAAATTCATGCGAAACAAATGATTTAGGTTCAGATACTTGCGATATAAGTGATATAGCTTCAAATGCAGGCGAAACTAACGAGTTACCGTCAAATCCATGCGAAACACATAATTTATCTTCAAATCAATGCGATGTAGAAGGTTAAGCTTCGAATCCATGCGAAACAAATGATTTAGCATCAGATACTTGCGATATAACTGATGTAGCTTCAAATGCAGGTGAAACAAACGAGTTAGCATCAAATCCATGCAAAACACATGATTTAGCTCACAAATCAAAGCGATGTAGAAAGTATAGCTTCAAATACAAGCGAAACACATGATTTAGCTTCAAATGAATGCGATATAGAAGGTTTAGCTTCAAATCCATGGGAAACAAATGATTTAGCATCAAACACTTGGGGTATAAGTGATATAGCATCAAATGCAGGCGAAACGAACGAGTTAGCATGAAATCCAAGCAAAACACATGATTTAGCTTCAAATGAATGCTATGTAGAAGGTTTTGTTTCAAATCCATGAGACACAAATGATTTTGATTCAGATACTTACGATATAAGTGATACAGCTTCAAATGCAGACGGATCAAATGAGTTAGCTTCCAATCCAAGCAAATCACATGATTTAGATTCGATGTAGAAAGTTTAGCTTCAAATCCATGCGACACAAATGATTTAGCTTAAGATACTTGCGATATAAGTGATATAGCTTCAAATGCAAACGAAACTAACGAGTTAGCTTCAAATCAATGCGATGTAGAAGGATTAGCTTCAAATCCAAGCGAAGCAAATGATTGAGCTTCAAACACTTGGGATATATGTGATATAGCTTCAAATGCAGATTTAGCTGCAAATCAATGCTATGTAGAAGGTTTAGTTTCAAATCCATGCGAAACAAATGATTTAGCTTTAGATACTTACGATATAAGTGATACAGCTTCAAATGCAGACGGATCAAATGAGTTAGCTTCCAATCCAAGCAAATCACAAGATTTAGATTCGATGTAGAAAGTTTAGCTTCAAATCCATGCGACACAAATGATTTAGCTTAAGATACTTGCGATATAAGTGATATAGCTTCAAATGCAGACGAAACTAACGAGTTAGCTTCAAATCAATGCGATGTAGAAGGATTAGCTTCAAATCCAAGCGAAGCAAATGATTGAGCTTCAAACACATGGGATATATGTGATATAGCTTCAAACGCAGGCGAAACAAACGAGTTGGCTTCAAATCCAAGCGAATCACATGATTTAGCTTCAAATCAATGCGATGTAGAAGGATTAGCTTCAAATCCAAACGAATCACATGATTTAGCTTCAAATCAATGCGATGTAGAAGGTTTAGCTTCAAATCCATGGAAACAAATGATTTAGATTCGAACACTTGGGATATAAGTTATATAGCTTCAAATGCAGACGAAGCAAACGAGTTAGCTTCAAATCCATGCGAAACACATGATTTAGCTGCAAATCAATGCGATGTAGAAGGATTAGCTTCAAACCCAAACGAATCACATGATTTAGCTTCAAATCAATGCGATGTAGAAGGTTTAGTTTCAAATCCATGGGAAACAAATGATTGAGCTTCAAACACGTGGGATTTAAGTGATATAGCTTCAAATGCAGACGAAGCAAACGAGTTAGCTTCAAATCCATGCGAAACACATGATTTAGCTTCAAAGCAATGCGATGTATGAAGGTTTAGCTTCAAATCCATGCGAAACAAATGATTTAGTTTCAAACGCTTGGGATATAAGTGATATAGCTTCAAATCCATGCGAAAAAAATGATTTAGCTTCAGATACTTGCGATACAAGTGAGATAGCTTCAAATGCAGACGGAAACAAACGAGGTAGCTTCAAATCCATGCAAAACACATGATTAAACTTCAAAGCAATGCGGTGTAGAATGATTAGCTTCAAATCCATGCGAAGCAAATGATTTAGCATCAGATACTTGCGATATAAGTGATACAGCTTCAAATGCAGGGCAAACAAGCGAGGTAGCTTCAAATCCATGCAAAACACATGATTCAGCTTCAAATCAATGCGGTGTAGAATGATTAGCTTCAAATCCTTGCGAAGCAAATGATTTAGAATCAGATACTTGCGATATAAGTGATATAGCTTCAAATACTGGGGAAACAAACGAGTTAGCTTCAAATCCATGCAAGACACATTATTAAGCTTTAAATCAGTGATATGTGGATGGTTTAGCTTCAAATCGATGCGACACAAATGATTTAGCATCAGATTGTTCCGATATAAGTGATATAGCTACAAATGTACGGAGAAACAAACAAGTTAGCTTCATATCCAAGCAATACACATTATTAAGCTTCAAACCAATGCTATGTAGAAGGTTTAGCTTCAAATCCATGCAAAAGAAATGATTTAGCTTTAGATACTTGCGATATAAGTGATATATGCTTCAAATGCAGGGGAAACAAACGAGTTAGCTTTAATTCCAAGCAAAACACATTATTAAGCTTCAAATCAATGCTATGTAGAAGGTTTAACTTCAAATCCAGGCAACACAAATGATTTAGCTTTAGATACTTGCGATATAAGTGATATAGCTTCAATTGTAGAGGAAACAAACGAGTTAGCTTCAAATTCATGCAAAACACATGATTTAGCTTCAAATCGATGCGAATTATTAAGACATAGCTTCAAATCTATGCGAAACACATGATTTAGCTGCAAATGAATGCGATGTAGAAGGTTCAGCTTCAAATCCATGCGAAACAAATGATTTAGCTTCAAATCAATTCGAAGTAGTAGGATTAGCTTCAAATCCATGAGATACAATTGATTTAGCATCAGATACTTGCGATATAAGTGATATAGCTTGAAATGCAGGGGAAACAAACGAGTTAGCTTCAAATCCTTGCGAAACACATGATTTAGCTTCAAATCAATGCTATGTAGAAGGTTTAGCTTCATATCCATGAGACACAAATCATTTAGCTTCAGATACTAGCGATATAAGTGGTATAGCTTCAAATGCAGACGAAACAACCGAGTTAGCTTCAAATTCAAGCGAATCACATGATTTAGCTTCAAATCAATGCGATGTAGAAGGATTAGCTTCAAATCCAAGCGAAGCAAATGTTTGAGCTTCAAACACGTGGGATATATGTGATATAGCTTCAAATGCAAGCGAAACAAACGAATTAGCTTAAAATCCAAACGAATCACATGATTTAGCTTCACATCAATGCGATGTAGAAGGTTTAGCTTCAAATCCATGCGAAACACATGATTTAGCTGCAAATCAATGCGATGTAGAAGGATTAGCTTCAAATCCATGCGAAACAAATGATTTAGCTTTAGATACTAGCGATATAAGTGATATAGCTGCAAATGGAGACGAGACTAACGAGTTAGCTTCAAATCCATGCGAAACACATGATTTAGCTTCATATCAATGCGATGTATAAGTTTTAGCTTCAAATCCAAGCGAAACACATGATTTAGCTTCAAATGAATGCTATGTAGAAGGTTTTGTTTCAAATCCATGAGACACAAATGATTTTGATTCAGATACTTACGATATAAGTGATACAGCTTCAAATGCAGACGGATCAAATGAGTTAGTTTCCAATCCAAGCAAATCACAAGATTTAGATTCGATGTAGAATGTTTAGCTTCAAATCCATGCGAAGCAAATGATTTAGCATCAGATACTTGCGATATAAGTGATACAGCTTCAAATGCAGGGCAAACAAGCGAGGTAGCTTCAAATCCATGCAAAACACATGATTCAGCTTCAAATCAATGCGGTGTAGAATGATTAGCTTCAAATCCTTGCGAAGCAAATGATTTAGAATCAGATACTTGCGATATAAGTGATATAGCTTCAAATGCTGGGGAAACAAACGAGTTAGCTTCAAATCCATGCAAGAAACATTATTAAGCTTTAAATCAGTGATATGTGGAAGGTTTAGCTTCAAATCGATGCGACACAAATGATTTAGCATCAGATTGTTCCGATATAAGTGATATAGCTACAAATGTACGGAGAAACAAACAAGTTAGCTTCATATCCAAGCAATACACATTATTAAGCTTCAAACCAATGCTATGTAGAAGGTTTAGCTTCAAATCCATGCAAAAGAAATGATTTAGCTTTAGATACTTGCGATATAAGTGATATATGCTTCAAATGCAGGGGAAACAAACGAGTTAGCTTTAATTCCAAGCAAAACACATTATTAAGCTTCAAATCAATGCTATGTAGAAGGTTTAACTTCAAATCCAGGCAACACAAATGATTTAGCTTTAGATACTTGCGATATAAGTGATATAGCTTCAATTGTAGAGGAAGCAAACGAGTTAGCTTCAAATTCATGCAAAACACATGATTTAGCTTCAAATCGATGCGAATTATTAAGACATAGCTTCAAATCTATGCGAAACACATGATTTAGCTGCAAATGAATGCGATGTAGAAGGTTCAGCTTCAAATCCATGCGAAACAAATGATTTAGCTTCAAATCAATTCGAAGTAGTAGGATTAGCTTCAAATCCATGAGATACAATTGATTTAGCATCAGATACTTGCGATATAAGTGATATGGCTTGAAATGCAGGGGAAACAAACGAGTTAGCTTCAAATCCTTGCGAAACACATGATTTAGCTTCAAATCAATGCTATGTAGAAGGTTTAGCTTCATATCCATGAGACACAAATCATTTAGCTTCAGATACTAGCGATATAAGTGGTATAGCTTCAAATGCAGACGAAACAACCGAGTTAGCTTCAAATTCAAGCGAATCACATGATTTAGCTTCAAATCAATGCGATGTAGAAGGATTAGCTTCAAATCCAAGCGAAGCAAATGTTTGAGCTTCAAACACGTGGGATATATGTGATATAGCTTCAAATGCAAGCGAAACAAACGAATTAGCTTAAAATCCAAACGAATCACATGATTTAGCTTCACATCAATGCGATGTAGAAGGTTTAGCTTCAAATCCATGCGAAACACATGATTTAGCTGCAAATCAATGCGATGTAGAAGGATTAGCTTCAAATCCATGCGAAACAAATGATTTAGCTTTAGATACTAGCGATATAAGTGATATAGCTGCAAATGGAGACGAGACTAACGAGTTAGCTTCAAATCCATGCGAAACACATGATTTAGCTTCATATCAATGCGATGTATAAGTTTTAGCTTCAAATCCAAGCGAAACACATGATTTAGCTTCAAATGAATGCTATGTAGAAGGTTTTGTTTCAAATCCATGAGACACAAATGATTTTGATTCAGATACTTACGATATAAGTGATACAGCTTCAAATGCAGACGGATCAAATGAGTTAGTTTCCAATCCAAGCAAATCACAAGATTTAGATTCGTTGTAGAATGTTTAGCTTCAAATCCATGCGACACAAATGATTTAGCTTAAGATACTTGCGAATTAAGTGATATAGCTTCAAATGCAGACGAAACTAACGAGTTAGCTTCAAATCAATGCGATGTAGAAGGATTAGCTTCAAATCCAAGCGAAGCAAATGATTGAGCTTCAAACACATGGGATATATGTGATATAGCTTCAAATGCAGGCGAAACAAACGAGTTGGCTTCAAATCCAAGCGAATCACATGATTTAGCTTCAAATCAATGCGATGTAGAAGGATTAGCTTCAAATCCAAACGAATCACATGATTTAGCTTCAAATCAATGCGATGTAGAAGGTTTAGCTTCAAATCCATGGGAAACAAATGATTTAGCTTCAAACACTTGGGATATAAGTTATATAGCTTCAAATGCAGACGAAGCAAACGAGTTAGCTTCAAATCCATGCGAAACACATGATTTAGCTGCAAATCAATGCGATGTAGAAGGATTAGCTTCAAATCCAAACGAATCACATGATTTAGCTTCAAATCAATGCGATGTAGAAGGTTTAGCTTCAAATCCATGGGAAACAAATGATTGAGCTTCAAACACGTGGGATTTAAGTTATATAGCTTCAAATGCAGACGAAGCAAACGAGTTAGCTTCAAATCCTTGCGAAACACATGATTTAGCTTCAAATCAATGCTATGTAGAAGGTTTAGCTTCATATCCATGTGACACAAATGATTTAGCTTCAGATACTAGCGATATAAGTGGTATAGCTTCAAACGCAGACGAAACAAACGAGTTAGCTTCAAATTCATGCAAAACACATGATTTAGCTTCAAATCAATGCGATGTAGAAGGATTAGCTTCAAATCCAAGCGAACCAAATGGTTGAGCTTCAAACACGTGGGATATATGTGATATAGCTTCAAATGCAGGCGAAACAAACGAGTTAGCTTCAAATCCAAGCGAATCACATGATTTAGCTTCAAATCAATGCGATGTAGAAGGATTAGCTTCAAATTCATGTGAAACATGTGATTTAGCATACGATACTTGCGATATAAGTGATATAGCTTCGAATGCAGACGAATCATACGAGTTAGCTTCAAAATCCATGCGATACACATCATTTAGCTTCAAATCGATGCGAATTATTAAGACATAGCTTCAAATCCATGCGAAAAAGATGATTTAGCTTCAGATACTAGCGATATAAGTGATATATTCTTCAAATGCAGGGGAAACAAACGAGTTAGCTTTTATTCCAAGCAAAACAAATTATAAAGCTTCAAATCAATGCTATTTAGAAGGTTTAACTTGAAATGCAGGCGACACAAATGATTTAGCTTTAGATACTTGCGATATAAGTGATACAGCTTCAATTGCAGACGAAATAAACAAGTTAGCTTCCAATCCAAGCGAATCACATGATTTAGCTTCAAATGAATGCTATGTAGAAGGTTTTGTTTCAAATCCATGAGACACAAATGATTTTGATTCAGATACTTACGATATAAGTGATACAGCTTCAAATGCAGACGGATCAAATGAGTTAGTTTCCAATCCAAGCAAATCACAAGATTTAGATTCGATGTAGAATGTTTAGCTTCAAATCCATGCGACACAAATGATTTAGCTTAAGATACTTGCTATATAAGTGATTAGCTTCAAATGCAGACTAAACAAACGAGTTAGCTTCATATCCAAGCGAAACACATGATTTACCTTCAAATCTATCCGATGTAGAAGGTTTAGCTTCAAATCCATGCGAAACAAATGATTTAGCTTCAAACACTTGGGATATAAGTGATATAGCTTCAAGTGCAGTCGAAACAAACGAGTTAACTTCAAATCCATGCAAAACTCATGATTAAGCTTCAAGTCAATGCGAAGTAGAAGGCTTAGCTTCAAATCCATGCGACACAAATGACTTAGCTTAAGATACTTGCTATATAAGTGATTAGCTTCAAATGGAGACTAAACAAACGAGTTAGCTTCATATCCAAGCGAAACACATGATTTACCTTCAAATCTATCCGATGTAGAAGGTTTAGCTTCAAATCCATGCGAAACAAATGATTTAGCTTCAAACACTTGGGATATAAATGATAGAGCTTCAGCTGCAGACAAAACAAACAAGTTAGTTTCAAGTCCATGCGAAACACAAGATTCAGCTGCAAATCAATGCGATGGAGAAGGTTTAGCTTCAAATCCATGGGATACAAATTATTTAGCTTCAAATACTTGGGATATGGGTGATATAGCTTCAGCTGCATGCGGAACAAACGAGTTAGTTTCAAGTCCATGCGAAACACATGATTCAGCTGCAAATAAATGCGATGGAGAAGGTTTAGCATCAAATCCATGGGATACAAATTATTTAGCTTCAAATACTTGCGATATAAGTGATATAGCCTTAAGTGCTGACAAAGCAAACGAGTTAGCTTCAAATCCAAGCGCAACACATGACTTAGCTGCAAATGAATACGATGTAGAAGGTTTAGCTTCAAATTCATGCGAAACAAATGATTTAGCATAAGATACTTGCGATATAAGTGATACATCTACAAATGCAGACGAAATAAACGAGTTAGCTCCAAATCCATGCGAAACACATGGTTAAGCTTCAAATCAATGCGATGTAGAAGGTTTAGTTTCAAATCCATGCGACACAACTGATTGAGCTTCAAACTCTTGGGATATAGGTGATATAGCTTCAGCTGCAGACAAAACAAACGAGTTAGTTTCAAGTCCATGCGAAACACAAGATTCAGCTGCAAATCAATGCGATGGAGAAGGTTTAGCTTCAAATCAATGGGACACAAATTATTTAGCTTCAAATACTTGGGATATGGGTGATATAGCTGCAGCTGCATGCGAAACAAACGAGTTAGTTTCAAGACCATGCGATGTAGTAGATTTTTCTTCAAATCCATACGAAACACATGATTTAGCTGCAAATCATGCGATGTAGATGGTTTAGCTTCAAATCCATGCGAAACAAATGATTTAGCTTCAGATACTTGCGATATAAGTGATATAGCATCAAATGCAGGCGAAACAAACGAGTTAAATTCAAATCCATGCGAAACACATGACTTAGCTTCAAATCAATGCGAAGTAGAAGGCTTTGCTTCAAATTCATGCGACACAAATGACTTAGCTTCAGATACTTGCTATATAAGTGATATAGCTTCAATTGTAGAGGAAACAAACGAGTTAGCTTCAAATTCATGCAAAACACATGATTTAGCTTCAAATCGATGCGAATTATTAAGACATAGCTTCAAATCTATGCGAAACACATGATTTAGCTGCAAATGAATGCGATGTAGAAGGTTCAGCTGCAAATCCATGCGAAACAAATGATTTAGCTTCAAATCAATTCGAAGTAGTTGGATTAGCTTCAAATCCATGAGATACAATTGATTTAGCATCAGATACTTGCGATATAAGTGATATAGCTTGAACTGCAGGGGAAACAAACGAGTTAGCTTCAAATCCTTGCGAAACACATGATTTAGCTTCAAATCAATGCTATGTAGAAGGTTTAGCTTCATATCCATGAGACACAAATCATTTAGCTTCAGATACTAGCGATATAAGTGGTATAGCTTCAAATGCAGACGAAACAACCGAGTTAGCTTCAAATTCAAGCGAATCACATGATTTAGCTTCAAATCAATGCGATGTAGAAGGATTAGCTTCAAATCCAAGCGAAGCAAATGTTTGAGCTTCAAACACGTGGGATATATGTGATATAGCTTCAAATCCAAGCGAAGCAAATGTTTGAGCTTCAAACACGTGGGATATATGTGATATAGCTTCAAATGCAAGCGAAACAAACGAATTAGCTTAAAATCCAAACGAATCACATGATTTAGCTTCACATCAATGCGATGTAGAAGGATTAGCTTCAAATCCATGCGAAACAAATGATTTAGCTTTAGATACTAGCGATATAAGTGATATAGCTGCAAATGGAGACGAGACTAACGAGTTAGCTTCAAATCCATGCGAAACACATGATTTAGCTTCATATCAATGCGATGTATAAGTTTTAGCTTCAAATCCAAGCGAAACACATGATTTAGCTTCAAATGAATGCTATGTAGAAGGTTTTGTTTCAAATCCATGAGACACAAATGATTTTGATTCAGATACTTACGATATAAGTGATACAGCTTCAAATGCAGACGGATCAAATGAGTTAGTATCCAATCCAAGCAAATCACAAGATTTAGATTCGATGTAGAATGTTTAGCTTCAAATCCATGCGACACAAATGATTTAGCTTAAGATACTTGCGAATTAAGTGATATAGCTTCAAATGCAGACGAAACTAACGAGTTAGCTTCAAATCAATGCGATGTAGAAGGATTAGCTTCAAATCCAAGCGAAGCAAATGATTGAGCTTCAAACACATGGGATATATGTGATATAGCTTCAAATGCAGGCGAAACAAACGAGTTGGCTTCAAATCCAAGCGAATCACATGATTTAGCATCAAATCAATGCGATGTAGAAGGATTAGCTTCAAATCCAAACGAATCACATGATTTAGCTTCAAATCAATGCGATGTAGAAGGTTTAGCTTCAAATCCATGGGAAACAAATGATTTAGCTTCAAACACTTGGGATATAAGTTATATAGCTTCAAATGCAGACGAAGCAAACGAGTTAGCTTCAAATCCATGCGAAACACATGATTTAGCTGCAAATCAATGCGATGTAGAAGGATTAGCTTCAAATCCAAACGAATCACATGATTTAGCTTCAAATCAATGCGATGTAGAAGGTTTAGCTTCAAATCCATGGGAAACAAATGATTGAGCTTCAAACACGTGGGATTTAAGTTATATAGCTTCAAGTGCAGACGAAGCAAACGAGTTAGCTTCAAATTCATTTAAAACACATGATTTAGCTTCAAATGAATGCTATGTAGAAGGTTTTGTTTCAAATCCATGCGAAACAAATGATTTAGCTTCAAATCAATTCGAAGTAGTAGGATTAGCTTCAAATCCATGAGATAGAATTGATTTAGCATCAGATACTTGCGATATAAGTGATATAGCTTGAAATGCAGGGGAAACAAACGAGTTAGCTTCAAATCCTTGCGAAACACATGATTTAGCTTCAAATCAATGCTATGTAGAAGGTTTAGCTTCATATCCATGTGACACAAATGATTTAGCTTCAGATACTAGCGATATAAGTGGTATAGCTTCAAACGCAGACGAAACAAACGAGTTAGCTTCAAATTCATGCAAAACACATGATTTAGCTTCAAATCAATGCGATGTAGAAGGATTAGCTTCAAATCCAAGCGAACCAAATGGTTGAGCTTCAAACACGTGGGATATATGTGATATAGCTTCAAATGCAGGCGAAACAAACGAGTTAGCTTCAAATCCAAGCGAATCACATGATTTAGCTTCAAATCAATGCGATGTAGAAGGATTAGCTTCAAATTCATGCGAAACATGTGATTTAGCATACGATACTTGCGATATAAGTGATATAGCTTCGAATGCAGACGAATCATACGAGTTAGCTTCAAAATCCATGCGATGCACATCATTTAGCTTCAAATCGATGCGAATTATTAAGACATAGCTTCAAATCCATGCGAAAAAGATGATTTAGCTTCAGATACTAGCGATATAAGTGATATATTCTTCAAATGCAGGGGAAACAAACGAGTTAGCTTTTATTCCAAGCAAAACAAATTATAAAGCTTCAAATCAATGCTATTTAGAAGGTTTAACTTGAAATGCAGGCGACACAAATGATTTAGCTTTAGATACTTGCGATATAAGTGATACAGCTTCAATTGCAGACGAAATAAACAAGTTAGCTTCCAATCCAAGCGAATCACATGATTTAGCTTCAAATGAATGCTATGTAGAAGGTTTTGTTTCAAATCCATGAGACACAAATGATTTTGATTCAGATACTTACGATATAAGTGATACAGCTTCAAATGCAGACGGATCAAATGAGTTAGTTTCCAATCCAAGCAAATCACAAGATTTAGATTCGATGTAGAATGTTTAGCTTCAAATCCATGCGACACAAATGATTTAGCTTAAGATACTTGCTATATAAGTGATTAGCTTCAAATGCAGACTAAACAAACGAGTTAGCTTCATATCCAAGCGAAACACATGATTTACCTTCAAATCTATCCGATGTAGAAGGTTTAGCTTCAAATCCATGCGAAACAAATGATTTAGCTTCAAACACTTGGGATATAAGTGATATAGCTTCAAGTGCAGTCGAAACAAACGAGTTAACTTCAAATCCATGCAAAACTCATGATTAAGCTTCAAGTCAATGCGAAGTAGAAGGCTTAGCTTCAAATCCATGCGACACAAATGACTTAGCTTAAGATACTTGCTGTATAAGTGATTAGCTTCAAATGGAGACTAAACAAACGAGTTAGCTTCATATCCAAGCGAAACACATGATTTACCTTCAAATCTATCCGATGTAGAAGGTTTAGCTTCAAATCCATGCGAAACAAATGATTTAGCTTCAAACACTTGGGATATAGATGATAGAGCTTCAGCTGCAGACAAAACAAACGAGTTAGTTTCAAGTCCATGCGAAACACAAGATTCAGCTGCAAATCAATGCGATGTAGAAGGATTAGCTTCAAATCCAAACGAATCACATGATTTAGCTTCAAATCAATGCGATGTAGAAGGTTTAGCTTCAAATCCATGGGAAACAAATGATTTAGATTCAAACACTTGGGATATAAGTTATATAGCTTCAAATGCAGACGTAGCAATCGAGTTAGCTTCAAATCCATGCGAAACACATGATTAAGCTGCAAATCAATGCGATGTAGAAGGATTAGCTTCAAATCCAAGCGAACCAAATGATTGAGTTTCAAACACGTGGGATATAAGTGATATAGCTTCAAGTGCAGTCGAAACAAACGAGTTAACTTCAAATCCATGCAAAACTCATGATTAAGCTTCAAGTCAATGCGAAGTAGAAGGCTTAGCTTCAAATCCATGCGACACAAATGACTTAGCTTAAGATACTTGCTATATAAGTGATTAGCTTCAAATGGAGACTAAACAAACGAGTTAGCTTCATATCCAAGCGAAACACATGATTTACCTTCAAATCTATCCGATGTAGAAGGTTTAGCTTCAAATCCATGCGAAACAAATGATTTAGCTTCAAACACTTGGGATATAGATGATAGAGCTTCAGCTGCAGACGAAACTAACGAGTCAGCTTCAAATCCATGAGAAACACATGATTAAGCTTCAAATCAATGCTATGTAGAAGGTTTAGCTTCAAATCCATGAGACACAAATGTTATAGCTTCAGATACTAGCGATATAAGTGGTATAGCTACAAATGCAGACGAAACAACCGAGTTAGCTTCAAATCCAAGCGAATCACATGATTTAGCTTCAAATCCATGAGACACAAATGATTTAGCTTCAGATACTTGCGATATAAGTGATACAGCTTCAAATGCAGACGAAACTATCGAGTTAGCTTCAAATCCATGCGAATTATTAAGGCTTAGCTTCAAATCTATGCGAAACACATGATTTAGCTGCAAATCAATGCGGTGTAGAATGATTAGCTTCAAATCCATGCGACACAAATGATTTAGCTTCAGATACTTGCTATATAAGTGATTAGCTTCAAATGTAGACTAAACAAACGTGTTATCTTCATATCCAAGCGAAACACATGATTTAGCTTCAAATCAATGCGATGTAGCAGGATTAGCTTTAAATCCATGCGAAGCAAGTGATTGAGCTTCAAACACTTGGGATACATGTGATATAGCTTCAAATGAAGACGAATCAAACGAGTTAGCTTCAAATCCATGCGAAACACACGATTTAGCTGCAAATCAATGCTATGTAGAATGTTTAGCTTCAAATCCATGAGACACAAATGATTTATCTTCAGATACTTGCGATATAAGTGATACAGCTTCAAAGGCAGACGAAATAAACGAGTTAGCTTCCAATCCAGCGAAACACATGATTTAGCATTAAATCAATGCGATGTAGAAGGTTTAGCTTGAAATCCAAGCGAAACAAATGATTTATTTTCAAGCACTTGGGATATAAGTGATATATCTTCAAATGCAGGCGAAACAAACGATTTAGCTTCCAATCCATGCGAAACACATGATTTAGCTTCAAATCAATGCGATGTAGAAAGTTTAACTTCAAATCCATGAGACACAAATGATTTAGCTTCAGATACTTGCGATATAAGTGATACAGCTACAAATGCAGACGAAATAAACGAGTTAGCTCCAAATCCATGCGAAACACATGAATTAGCTTCAAATCAATGCGATGTAGAAGGATTAGCTTTAAATCCATGCGAAGCAAATGATTGAGCTTCAAACACTTGGGATACATGTGATATAGCTTCAAATGAAGACGAATCAAACGAGTTAGCTTCAAATCCATGCGAAACACACGATTTAGCTGCAAATCAATGCTATGTAGAAGGTTTAGCTTCAAATCCATGAGACACAAATGTTTTAGCTTCAGATACTAGCGATTTAAGTGGTATAGCTACAAATGCAGACGAAACAACCGAGTTAGCTCCAAATCCATGCGAAACACATGATTAAGTTTCAAATCAATGCGATGTAGAAGGATTAGCTTCAAATCCATGCGAAGCAAATGATTGAGCTTGAAACACTTGGGATATATGTGATATAGCTTCAAAGGCAGACGAAACAAACGAGTTAGCTTGAAATCCATGCGAAACTCATGATTTTGCTGCACAGCAATGCTATGTAGAAGGTTTAGCTCCAAATCTATGAGACACAAATGATTTTGCTTCAAACACTTGGTATATATGTGATGTAGCTTCAAATGCAGACGAAACTAACAAGATAGCTCCAAATCCATGCGAAACACATGATTTAGATTCAAATCAATGCGATGTAGAAGGATTAGCTTCAAATCCATGCGAAGCAAATGATTGAGCTTCAAACACTTGGGATATATGTGATATAGCTTCAAAGGCAGACGAAACAAACGAGTTAGCTTGAAATCCATGCGAAACTCATGATTTTGCTGCAAAGCAATGCTATATGGAAGGTTTAGCTTCAAATCCTTGCCACACAAATGGTTTAGCTTCAGATATTTGCGATATAAGTGATACAGCTTCAAATGCAGACGAAACTAACGAGTTAGCTTCAAATCCATGCGAATTATTAAGGCTTTGCTTCAAATCTATGCGAAACACATGATTTAGTTTCAAATCAATGCGATGTAGAAGGATTAGCTTCAAATCCATGCGAAGCAAATGATTGAGCTTGAAACACTTGGGATATATGTGATATAGCTTCAAAGGCAGACGAAACAAACGAGTTAGCTTGAAATCCATGCGAAACTCATGATTTTGCTGCAAAGCAATGCTATGTAGAAGGTTTAGCTCCAAATCCATGAGACACAAATGATTTTGCTTCAAACACTTGGTATATATGTGATGTAGCATCAAATGCAGACGAAGCAAACGAGTTAGCTTCAAAATCCATGCGAAACACATCATTTAGCTTTAAATCCATGCGAAGTAGAAGGTTTAGCTTCAAACACTTGGTATATACGTGATATAGCTTCAAATGCAGACGAAACTAACGAGATAGCTCCAAATCCATGCGAAACACATAATTTATCTTCAAATCAATGCGATGTAGAAGGTTTAGCTTCAAATCCATGCGAAACAAATGATTTAGCTTCAAACACTTGGGATACATGTGATATAGCATCAAATGCAGACGAAATAAACGAGTTAGCTTCCAATCCAAGCGAAACACATGATTTAGCATTAAATCAATGCGATGTAGAAGGTTTAGCTTGAAATCCACGCGAAACAAATGATTTATCTTCAAACACTTGGGATATAAGTGATATATCTTCAAATGCAGACGAAACAAACGATTTAGCTTCCAATCCAACCGAATTACATGATTTAGCTTCAAATCAATGCTATGTAGAAAGTTTAGCTTCAAATCCATGCGAAACAAATTATTTAGCTTCAGATACTAGCGATATAAGTGTTATAGCTTCGAATGCAGACGAAACTAACGAGTCAGCTTCAAATCCATGAGAAACACATGATTAAGCTTCAAATCAATGCCATGTAGAAGGTTTAGCTTCAAATCCTTGGGACACAAATGATTTAGCTTCAGATACTTGCGATATAAGTGATACAGCTACAAATGCAGACGAAATAAACGAGTTAGCTTCAAATCCATGCGAATTATTAAGGCTTAGCTTCAAATCTATGCGAAACACATGATTTAGCTGCAAAACAATGCGACGTAGAAGGTTCAGCTTGAAATCCATGCGAAACAAATGATTTAGCTTCAGATACTAGCGATATAAGTGACACAGCTTCAAATGCAGACGAAACCATCGAATTAGCTTCAAATCCAAGCGAATCACATGATTTAGCATTAAATCAATGCGATGTAGAAGGTTTAGCTTGAAATCCAAGCGAAACAAATGATTTATTTTCAAGCACTTGGGATATAAGTGATATATCTTCAAATGCAGGCGAAACAAACGATTTAGCTTCCAATCCATGCGAAACACATGATTTAGCTTCAAATCAATTCGAAGTAGAAGGTTTAGCTTCAAATCCATGAGACACAAATGTTTTAGCTTCAGATACTAGCGATATAAGTGATATAGCTTCAAATGCAGACGAAACTAACGAGTTAGCTCCAAATCCAAGCGAAACACATGATTTAGCTGCAAGTCAATGCTATGTAGAAGGATTAGCTTCAAATCCATGCGAAGCAAATGATTTATTTTCAAGCACTTGGGATATAAGTGATATATCTTCAAATGCAGGCGAAACAAACGATTTAGCTTCCAATCCATGCGAAACACATGATTTAGCTTCAAATCAATGCGATGTAGCAGGATTAGCTTCAAATCCATGCGAAGCAAATGTGTGAGCTTCAAACTCTTGGGTTATAGATGATATAGCTTCAACAGCATGCGAAACATACGAGTTAGCTTCAAATCTATGCGAAACACATGATTTAGCTTCAAATCAATTCGAAGTAGAAGGTTTAGCTTCAAATCCATGAGACACAAATGTTTTAGCTTCAGATACTAGCGATTTAAGTGGTATAGCTACAAATGCAGACGAAACAACCGAGTTAGCTCCAAATCCATGCGAAACACATGATTTAGTTTCAAATCAATGCGATGTAGAAGGATTAGCTTCAAATCCATGCGAAGCAAATGATTGAGCTTGAAACACTTGGGATATATGTGATATAGCTTCAAAGGCAGACGAAACAAACGAGTTAGCTTGAAATCCATGCGAAACTCATGATTTTGCTGCAAAGCAATGCTATGTAGAAGGTTTAGCTCCAAATCCATGAGACACAAATGATTTTGCTTCAAACACTTGGTATATATGTGATGTAGCATCAAATGCAGACGAAGCAAACGAGTTAGCTCCAAATCCATGCGAAACACATGATTAAGTTTCAAATCAATGCGATGTAGAAGGATTAGCTTCAAATCCATGCGAAGCAAATGATTGAGCTTGAAACACTTGGGATATATGTGATATAGCTTCAAAGGCAGACGAAACAAACGAGTTAGCTTGAAATCCATGCGAAACTCATGATTTTGCTGCACAGCAATGCTATGTAGAAGGTTTAGCTCCAAATCTATGAGACACAAATGATTTTGCTTCAAACACTTGGTATATATGTGATGTAGCTTCAAATGCAGACGAAACTAACAAGATAGCTCCAAATCCATGCGAAACACATGATTTAGATTCAAATCAATGCGATGTAGAAGGATTAGCTTCAAATCCATGCGAAGCAAATGATTGAGCTTCAAACACTTGGGATATATGTGATATAGCTTCAAAGGCAGACGAAACAAACGAGTTAGCTTGAAATCCATGCGAAACTCATGATTTTGCTGCAAAGCAATGCTATATGGAAGGTTTAGCTTCAAATCCTTGCGACACAAATGGTTTAGCTTCAGATATTTGCGATATAAGTGATACAGCTTCAAATGCAGACGAAACTAACGAGTTAGCTTCAAATCCATGCGAATTATTAAGGCTTTGCTTCAAATCTATGCGAAACACATGATTTAGCTTCAGATACTAGCGATATAAGTGATATAGCTTCAAATGCAGACGAAACTAACGAGTTAGCTCCAAATCCAAGCGAAACACATGATTTAGCTGCAAGTCAATGCTATGTAGAAGGATTAGCTTCAAATCCATGCGAAGCAAATGATTGAGCTTCAGATACTTGCGATATAAGTGATACAGCTACAAATGCAGACAAAATAAACGAGTTAGCTCCAAATCCGTGCGATACACATGATTTAGCTTCAAATGATGCTACGTAGAAGAATTAGCTTAAAATCCATGAGACACAAATGATTTAGCTTCAGATACTTGCGATATAAGTGATACAGCTTCAAATGCAGACGGAATTAACGAGTTAGCTTCCAATCCAAGCGAAACACATGATTTAGCATTAAATCAATGCGATGTAGATGGTTTAGCTTGAAATCCATGCGAAACAAATGATTTATCTTAAAACACTTGGGATATAAATGATATATCTTCAAATGCAGACGAAACAAACGATTTAGCTTCCAATCCAAGCGAATTACATGATTTAGCTTCAAATCAATGCGATGTAGAAAGTTTAGCTTCAAATCCATGAGACACAAATGATTTCGCTTCAGATACTTGCGATATAAGTGATACAGCTACAAATGCAGACGAAATAAACGAGTTAGCTCCAAATCCATGCGAAACACATGATTTAGCTTCAAATCAATGCGATGTAGAAGGATTAGCTTTAAATCCATGCGAAGCAAATGATTGAGCTTCAAACACTTGGGATACATGTGATATAGCTGCAAATGAAGACGAATCAAACGAGTTAGCTTCAAATCCATGCGAAACACACGATTTAGCTGCGAATCAATGCTATGTAGAAGGTTTAGCTTCAAATCCATGAGACACAAATGATTTATCTTCAGATACTTGCGATATAAGTGATACAGCTTCAAAGGCAGACGAAATAAACGAGTTAGCTTCCAATCCAGCGAAACACATGATTTAGCATTAAATCAATGCGATGTAGAAGGTTTAGCTTGAAATCCAAGCGAAACAAATGATTTATTTTCAAGCACTTGGGATATAAGTGATATATCTTCAAATGCAGGCGAAACAAACGATTTAGCTTCCAATCCATGCGAAACACATGATTTAGCTTCAAATCAATGCGATGTAGAAAGTTTAGCTTCAAATCCATGAGACACAAATGATTTAGCTTCAGATACTTGCGATATAAGTGATACAGCTACAAATGCAGACGAAATAAACGAGTTAGCTCCAAATCCATGCGAAACACATGATTTAGCTTCAAATCAATGCGATGTAGAAGGATTAGCTTTAAATCCATGCGAAGCAAATGATTGAGCTTCAAACACTTGGGATACATGTGATATAGCTTCAAATGAAGACGAATCAAACGAGTTAGCTTCAAATCCATGCGAAACACACGATTTAGCTGCAAATCAATGCTATGTAGAAGGTTTAGCTTCAAATCCATGAGACACAAATGATTTATCTTCAGATACTTGCGATATAAGTGATACAGCTTCAAATGCAGACGAAATAAACGAGTTAGCTTCCAATCCAGCGAAACACATGATTTAGCATTAAATCAATGCGATGTACAAGGTTTAGCTTGAAATCCAAGCGAAACAAATGATTTATTTTCAAGCACTTGGGATATAAGTGATATATCTTCAAATGCAGGAGAAACAAACGATTTAGCTTCCAATCCATGCGAAACACATGATTTAGCTTCAAATCAATTCGAAGTAGAAGGTTTAGCTTCAAATCCATGAGACACAAATGTTTTAGCTTCAGATACTAGCGATATAAGTGATATAGCTTCAAATGCAGACGAAACTAACGAGTTAGCTCCAAATCCAAGCGAAACACATGATTTAGCTGCAAGTCAATGCTATGTAGAAGGATTAGCTTCAAATCCATGCGAAGCAAATGATTTATTTTCAAGCACTTGGGATATAAGTGATATATCTTCAAATGCAGGCGAAACAAACGATTTAGCTTCCAATCCATGCGAAACACATGATTTAGCTTCAAATCAATGCGATGTAGCAGGATTAGCTTCAAATCCATGCGAAGCAAATGTGTGAGCTTCAAACTCTTGGGTTATAGATGATATAGCTTCAACAGCATGCGAAACATACGAGTTAGCTTCAAATCTATGCGAAACACATGATTTAGCTTCAAATCAATTCGAAGTAGAAGGTTTAGCTTCAAATCCATGAGACACAAATGTTTTAGCTTCAGATACTAGCGATTTAAGTGGTATAGCTACAAATGCAGACGAAACAACCGAGTTAGCTCCAAATCCATGCGAAACACATGATTTAGTTTCAAATCAATGCGATGTAGAAGGATTAGCTTCAAATCCATGCGAAGCAAATGATTGAGCTTGAAACACTTGGGATATATGTGATATAGCTTCAAAGGCAGACGAAACAAACGAGTTAGCTTGAAATCCATGCGAAACTCATGATTTTGCTGCAAAGCAATGCTATGTAGAAGGTTTAGCTCCAAATCCATGAGACACAAATGATTTTGCTTCAAACACTTGGTATATATGTGATGTAGCATCAAATGCAGACGAAGCAAACGAGTTAGCTTCAAAATCCATGCGAAACACATCATTTAGCTTTAAATCCATGCGAAGTAGAAGGTTTAGCTTCAAACACTTGGTATATAAGTGATATAGCTACAAATGCAGACGAAATAAACGAGTTAGCTCCAAATCCATGCGAAACACATGATTTAGCTTCAAATCAATGCTATGTAGAAGGTTTAGCTTCAAATCCATGAGACCCAAATGTTTTAGCTTCAGATACTAGCGATTTAAGTGGTATAGCTACAAATGCAGACGAAACAACCGAGTTAGCTCCAAATCCATGCGAAACACATGATTAAGTTTCAAATCAATGCGATGTAGAAGGATTAGCTTCAAATCCATGCGAAGCAAATGATTGAGCTTGAAACACTTGCGATATATGTGATATAGCTTCAAAGGCAGACGAAACAAACGAGTTAGCTTGAAATCCATGCGAAACTCATGATTTTGCTGCACAGCAATGCTATGTAGAAGGTTTAGCTCCAAATCTATGAGACACAAATGATTTTGCTTCAAACACTTGGTATATATGTGATGTAGCTTCAAATGCAGACGAAACTAACAAGATAGCTCCAAATCCATGCGAAACACATGATTTAGATTCAAATCAATGCGATGTAGAAGGATTAGCTTCAAATCCATGCGAAGCAAATGATTGAGCTTCAAACACTTGGGATATATGTGATATAGCTTCAAAGGCAGACGAAACAAACGAGTTAGCTTGAAATCCATGCGAAACTCATGATTTTGCTGCAAAGCAATGCTATATGGAAGGTTTAGCTTCAAATCCATTCGACACAAATGGTTTAGCTTCAGATATTTGCGATATAAGTGATACAGCTTCAAATGCAGACGAAACTAACGAGTTTGCTTCAAATCCATGCGAATTATTAAGGCTTTGCTTCAAATCTATGCGAAACACATGATTTAGCTTCAGATACTAGCGATATAAGTGATATAGCTTCAAATGCAGACGAAACTAACGAGTTAGCTCCAAATCCAAGCGAAACACATGATTTAGCTGCAAGTCAATGCTATGTAGAAGGATTAGCTTCAAATCCATGCGAAGCAAATGATTGAGCTTCAGATACTTGCGATATAAGTGATACAGCTACAAATGCAGACAAAATAAACGAGTTAGCTCCAAATCCGTGCGATACACATGATTTAGCTTCAAATGATGCTACGTAGAAGAATTAGCTTAAAATCCATGAGACACAAATGATTTAGCTTCAGACACTTGCGATATAAGTGATACAGCTTCAAATGCAGACGGAATTAACGAGTTAGCTTCCAATCCAAGCGAAACACATGATTTAGCATTAAATCAATGCGATGTAGATGGTTTAGCTTGAAATCCATGCGAAACAAATGATTTATATTAAAACACTTGGGATATAAATGATATATCTTCAAATGCAGACGAAACAAACGATTTAGCTTCCAATCCAAGCGAATTACATGATTTAGCTTCAAATCAATGCGATGTAGAAAGTTTAGCTTCAAATCCATGAGACACAAATGATTTCGCTTCAGATACTTGCGATATAAGTGATACAGCTACAAATGCAGACGAAATAAACGAGTTAGCTCCAAATCCATGCGAAACACATGATTTAGCTTCAAATCAATGCGATGTAGAAGGATTAGCTTTAAATCCATGCGAAGCAAATGATTGAGCTTCAAACACTTGGGATACATGTGATATAGCTGCAAATGAAGACGAATCAAACGAGTTAGCTTCAAATCCATGCGAAACACACGATTTAGCTGCAAATCAATGCTATGTAGAAGGTTTAGCTTCAAATCCATGAGACACAAATGATTTATCTTCAGATACTTGCGATATAAGTGATACAGCTTCAAAGGCAGACGAAATAAACGAGTTAGCTTCCAATCCAGCGAAACACATGATTTAGCATTAAATCAATGCGATGTAGAAGGTTTAGCTTGAAATCCAAGCGAAACAAATGATTTATTTTCAAGCACTTGGGATATAAGTGATATATCTTCAAATGCAGGCGAAACAAACGATTTAGCTTCCAATCCATGCGAAACACATGATTTAGCTTCAAATCAATGCGATGTAGAAAGTTTAGCTTCAAATCCATGAGACACAAATGATTTAGCTTCAGATACTTGCGATATAAGTGATACAGCTACAAATGCAGACGAAATAAACGAGTTAGCTCCAAATCCATGCGAAACACATGATTTAGCTTCAAATCAATGCGATGTAGAAGGATTAGCTTTAAATCCATGCGAAGCAAATGATTGAGCTTCAAACACTTGGGATATATGTGATATAGCTTCAAAGGCAGACGAAACAAACGAGTTAGCTTGAAATCCATGCGAAACTCATGATTTTGCTGCAAAGCAATGCTATATGGAAGGTTTAGCTTCAAATCCATGCGACACAAATGGTTTAGCTTCAGATATTTGCGATATAAGTGATACAGCTTCAAATGCAGACGAAACTAACGAGTTTGCTTCAAATCCATGCGAATTATTAAGGCTTTGCTTCAAATCTATGCGAAACACATGATTTAGCTTCAGATACTAGCGATATAAGTGATATAGCTTCAAATGCAGACGAAACTAACGAGTTAGCTCCAAATCCAAGCGAAACACATGATTTAGCTGCAAGTCAATGCTATGTAGAAGGATTAGCTTCAAATCCATGCGAAGCAAATGATTGAGCTTCAGATACTTGCGATATAAGTGATACAGCTACAAATGCAGACAAAATAAACGAGTTAGCTCCAAATCCGTGCGATACACATGATTTAGTTTCAAATGATGCTACGTAGAAGAATTAGCTTAAAATCCATGAGACACAAATGATTTAGCTTCAGACACTTGCGATATAAGTGATACAGCTTCAAATGCAGACGGAATTAACGAGTTAGCTTCCAATCCAAGCGAAACACATGATTTAGCATTAAATCAATGCGATGTAGATGGTTTAGCTTGAAATCCATGCGAAACAAATGATTTATATTAAAACACTTGGGATATAAATGATATATCTTCAAATGCAGACGAAACAAACGATTTAGCTTCCAATCCAAGCGAATTACATGATTTAGCTTCAAATCAATGCGATGTAGAAAGTTTAGCTTCAAATCCATGAGACACAAATGATTTCGCTTCAGATACTTGCGATATAAGTGATACAGCTACAAATGCAGACGAAATAAACGAGTTAGCTCCAAATCCATGCGAAACACATGATTTAGCTTCAAATCAATGCGATGTAGAAGGATTAGCTTTAAATCCATGCGAAGCAAATGATTGAGCTTCAAACACTTGGGATACATGTGATATAGCTGCAAATGAAGACGAATCAAACGAGTTAGCTTCAAATCCATGCGAAACACACGATTTAGCTGCAAATCAATGCTATGTAGAAGGTTTAGCTTCAAATCCATGAGACACAAATGATTTATCTTCAGATACTTGCGATATAAGTAATACAGCTTCAAAGGCAGACGAAATAAACGAGTTAGCTTCCAATCCAGCGAAACACATGATTTAGCATTAAATCAATGCGATGTAGAAGGTTTAGCTTGAAATCCAAGCGAAACAAATGATTTATTTTCAAGCACTTGGGATATAAGTGATATATCTTCAAATGCAGGCGAAACAAACGATTTAGCTTCCAATCCATGCGAAACACATGATTTAGCTTCAAATCAATGCGATGTAGAAAGTTTAGCTTCAAATCCATGAGACACAAATGATTTAGCTTCAGATACTTGCGATATAAGTGATACAGCTACAAATGCAGACGAAATAAACGAGTTAGCTCCAAATCCATGCGAAACACATGATTTAGCTTCAAATCAATGCGATGTAGAAGGATTAGCTTTAAATCCATGCGAAGCAAATGATTGAGCTTCAAACACTTGGGATACATGTGATATAGCTTCAAATGAAGACGAATCAAACGAGTTAGCTTCAAATCCATGCGAAACACACGATTTAGCTGCAAATCAATGCTATGTAGAAGGTTTAGCTTCAAATCCATGAGACACAAATGATTTATCTTCAGATACTTGCGATATAAGTGATACAGCTTCAAATGCAGACGAAATAAACGAGTTAGCTTCCAATCCAGCGAAACACATGATTTAGCATTAAATCAATGCGATGTAGAAGGTTTAGCTTGAAATCCAAGCGAAACAAATGATTTATTTTCAAGCACTTGGGATATAAGTGATATATCTTCAAATGCAGGCGAAACAAACGATTTAGCTTCCAATCCATGCGAAACACATGATTTAGCTTCAAATCAATTCGAAGTAGAAGGTTTAGCTTCAAATCCATGAGACACAAATGTTTTAGCTTCAGATACTAGCGATATAAGTGATATAGCTTCAAATGCAGACGAAACTAACGAGTTAGCTCCAAATCCAAGCGAAACACATGATATAGCTGCAAGTCAATGCTATGTAGAAGGATTAGCTTCAAATCCATGCGAAGCAAATGATTTATTTTCAAGCACTTGGGATATAAGTGATATATCTTCAAATGCAGGCGAAACAAACGATTTAGCTTCCAATCCATGCGAAACACATGATTTAGCTTCAAATCAATGCGATGTAGCAGGATTAGCTTCAAATCCATGCGAAGCAAATGTGTGAGCTTCAAACTCTTGGGTTATAGATGATATAGCTTCAACAGCATGCGAAACATACGAGTTAGCTTCAAATCTATGCGAAACACATGATTTAGCTTCAAATCAATTCGAAGTAGAAGGTTTAGCTTCAAATCCATGAGACACAAATGTTTTAGCTTCAGATACTAGCGATTTAAGTGGTATAGCTACAAATGCAGACGAAACAACCGAGTTAGCTCCAAATCCATGCGAAACACATGATTTAGTTTCAAATCAATGCGATGTAGAAGGATTAGCTTCAAATCCATGCGAAGCAAATGATTGAGCTTGAAACACTTGGGATATATGTGATATAGCTTCAAAGGCAGACGAAACAAACGAGTTAGCTTGAAATCCATGCGAAACTCATGATTTTGCTGCAAAGCAATGCTATGTAGAAGGTTTAGCTCCAAATCCATGAGACACAAATGATTTTGCTTCAAACACTTGGTATATATGTGATGTAGCATCAAATGCAGACGAAGCAAACGAGTTAGCTTCAAAATCCATGCGAAACACATCATTTAGCTTTAAATCCATGCGAAGTAGAAGGTTTAGCTTCAAACACTTGGTATATACGTGATATAGCTTCAAATGCAGACGAAACTAACGAGATAGCTCCAAATCCATGCGAAACACATAATTTATCTTCAAATCAATGCGATGTAGAAGGTTTAGCTTCAAATCCATGCGAAACAAATGATTTAGCTTCAAATACTTGGGATACATGTGATATAGCATCAAATGAAGACGAATCAAACGAGTTAGCTTCCAATCCAAGCGAAACACACGATTTAGCTGCAAATCAATGCTATGTAGAAGGTTTAGCTTCAAATCCATGAGACACAAATGATTTATCTTCAGATACTTGCGATATAAGTGATACAGCTTCAAATGCAGACGAAATAAACGAGTTAGCTTCCAATCCAGCGAAACACATGATTTAGCATTAAATCAATGCGATGTAGAAGGTTTAGCTTGAAATCCAAGCGAAACAAATGATTTATTTTCAAGCACTTGGGATATAAGTGATATATCTTCAAATGCAGGCGAAACAAACGATTTAGCTTCCAATCCATGCGAAACACATGATTTAGCTTCAAATCAATTCGAAGTAGAAGGTTTAGCTTCAAATCCATGAGACACAAATGTTTTAGCTTCAGATACTAGCGATATAAGTGATATAGCTTCAAATGCAGAAGAAACTAACGAGTTAGCTCCAAATCCAAGCGAAACACATGATATAGCTGCAAGTCAATGCTATGTAGAAGGATTAGCTTCAAATCCATGCGAAGCAAATGATTTATTTTCAAGCACTTGGGATATAAGTGATATATCTTCAAATGCAGGCGAAACAAACGATTTAGCTTCCAATCCATGCGAAACACATGATTTAGCTTCAAATCAATGCGATGTAGCAGGATTAGCTTCAAATCCATGCGAAGCAAATGTGTGAGCTTCAAACTCTTGGGTTATAGATGATATAGCTTCAACAGCATGCGAAACATACGAGTTAGCTTCAAATCTATGCGAAACACATGATTTAGCTTCAAATCAATTCGAAGTAGAAGGTTTAGCTTCAAATCCATGAGACACAAATGTTTTAGCTTCAGATACTAGCGATTTAAGTGGTATAGCTACAAATGCAGACGAAACAACCGAGTTAGCTCCAAATCCATGCGAAACACATGATTTAGTTTCAAATCAATGCGATGTAGAAGGATTAGCTTCAAATCCATGCGAAGCAAATGATTGAGCTTGAAACACTTGGGATATATGTGATATAGCTTCAAAGGCAGACGAAACAAACGAGTTAGCTTGAAATCCATGCGAAACTCATGATTTTGCTGCAAAGCAATGCTATGTAGAAGGTTTAGCTCCAAATCCATGAGACACAAATGATTTTGCTTCAAACACTTGGTATATATGTGATGTAGCATCAAATGCAGACGAAGCAAACGAGTTAGCTTCAAAATCCATGCGAAACACATCATTTAGCTTTAAATCCATGCGAAGTAGAAGGTTTAGCTTCAAACACTTGGTATATATGTGATGTAGCTTCAAATGCAGACGAAACTAACAAGATAGCTCCAAATCCATGCGAAACACATGATTTAGATTCAAATCAATGCGATGTAGAAGGATTAGCTTCAAATCCATGCGAAGCAAATGATTGAGCTTCAAACACTTGGGATATATGTGATATAGCTTCAAAGGCAGACGAAACAAACGAGTTAGCTTGAAATCCATGCGAAACTCATGATTTTGCTGCAAAGCAATGCTATATGGAAGGTTTAGCTTCAAATCCATGCGACACAAATGGTTTAGCTTCAGATATTTGCGATATAAGTGATACAGCTTCAAATGCAGACGAAACTAACGAGTTTGCTTCAAATCCATGCGAATTATTAAGGCTTTGCTTCAAATCTATGCGAAACACATGATTTAGCTTCAGATACTAGCGATATAAGTGATATAGCTTCAAATGCAGACGAAACTAACGAGTTAGCTCCAAATCCAAGCGAAACACATGATTTAGCTGCAAGTCAATGCTATGTAGAAGGATTAGCTTCAAATCCATGCGAAGCAAATGATTGAGCTTCAGATACTTGCGATATAAGTGATACAGCTACAAATGCAGACAAAATAAACGAGTTAGCTCCAAATCCGTGCGATACACATGATTTAGCTTCAAATGATGCTACGTAGAAGAATTAGCTTAAAATCCATGAGACACAAATGATTTAGCTTCAGACACTTGCGATATAAGTGATACAGCTTCAAATGCAGACGGAATTAACGAGTTAGCTTCCAATCCAAGCGAAACACATGATTTAGCATTAAATCAATGCGATGTAGATGGTTTAGCTTGAAATCCATGCGAAACAAATGATTTATATTAAAACACTTGGGATATAAATGATATATCTTCAAATGCAGACGAAACAAACGATTTAGCTTCCAATCCAAGCGAATTACATGATTTAGCTTCAAATCAATGCGATGTAGAAAGTTTAGCTTCAAATCCATGAGACACAAATGATTTCGCTTCAGATACTTGCGATATAAGTGATACAGCTACAAATGCAGACGAAATAAACGAGTTAGCTCCAAATCCATGCGAAACACATGATTTAGCTTCAAATCAATGCGATGTAGAAGGATTAGCTTTAAATCCATGCGAAGCAAATGATTGAGCTTCAAACACTTGGGATACATGTGATATAGCTGCAAATGAAGACGAATCAAACGAGTTAGCTTCAAATCCATGCGAAACACACGATTTAGCTGCAAATCAATGCTATGTAGAAGGTTTAGCTTCAAATCCATGAGACACAAATGATTTATCTTCAGATACTTGCGATATAAGTGATACAGCTTCAAAGGCAGACGAAATAAACGAGTTAGCTTCCAATCCAGCGAAACACATGATTTAGCATTAAATCAATGCGATGTAGAAGGTTTAGCTTGAAATCCAAGCGAAACAAATGATTTATTTTCAAGCACTTGGGATATAAGTGATATATCTTCAAATGCAGGCGAAACAAACGATTTAGCTTCCAATCCATGCGAAACACATGATTTAGCTTCAAATCAATTCGAAGTAGAAGGTTTAGCTTCAAATCCATGAGACACAAATGTTTTAGCTTCAGATACTAGCGATATAAGTGATATAGCTTCAAATGCAGACGAAACTAACGAGTTAGCTCCAAATCCAAGCGAAACACATGATATAGCTGCAAGTCAATGCTATGTAGAAGGATTAGCTTCAAATCCATGCGAAGCAAATGATTTATTTTCAAGCACTTGGGATATAAGTGATATATCTTCAAATGCAGGCGAAACAAACGATTTAGCTTCCAATCCATGCGAAACACATGATTTAGCTTCAAATCAATGCGATGTAGCAGGATTAGCTTCAAATCCATGCGAAGCAAATGTGTGAGCTTCAAACTCTTGGGTTATAGATGATATAGCTTCAACAGCATGCGAAACATACGAGTTAGCTTCAAATCTATGCGAAACACATGATTTAGCTTCAAATCAATTCGAAGTAGAAGGTTTAGCTTCAAATCCATGAGACACAAATGTTTTAGCTTCAGATACTAGCGATTTAAGTGGTATAGCTACAAATGCAGACGAAACAACCGAGTTAGCTCCAAATCCATGCGAAACACATGATTTAGTTTCAAATCAATGCGATGTAGAAGGATTAGCTTCAAATCCATGCGAAGCAAATGATTGAGCTTGAAACACTTGGGATATATGTGATATAGCTTCAAAGGCAGACGAAACAAACGAGTTAGCTTGAAATCCATGCGAAACTCATGATTTTGCTGCAAAGCAATGCTATGTAGAAGGTTTAGCTCCAAATCCATGAGACACAAATGATTTTGCTTCAAACACTTGGTATATATGTGATGTAGCATCAAATGCAGACGAAGCAAACGAGTTAGCTTCAAAATCCATGCGAAACACATCATTTAGCTTTAAATCCATGCGAAGTAGAAGGTTTAGCTTCAAACACTTGGTATATAAGTGATATAGCTACAAATGCAGACGAAATAAACGAGTTAGCTCCAAATCCATGCGAAACACATGATTTAGCTTCAAATCAATGCGATGTAGAAGGATTAGCTTTAAATCCATGCGAAGCAAATGATTGAGCTTCAAACACTTGGGATACATGTGATATAGCTTCAAATGAAGACGAATCAAACGAGTTAGCTTCAAATCCATGCGAAACACACGATTTAGCTGCAAATCAATGCTATGTAGAAGGTTTAGCTTCAAATCCATGAGACACAAATGTTTTAGCTTCAGATACTAGCGATTTAAGTGGTATAGCTACAAATGCAGACGAAACAACCGAGTTAGCTCCAAATCCATGCGAAACACATGATTAAGTTTCAAATCAATGCGATGTAGAAGGATTAGCTTCAAATCCATGCGAAGCAAATGATTGAGCTTGAAACACTTGGGATATATGTGATATAGCTTCAAAGGCAGACGAAACAAACGAGTTAGCTTGAAATCCATGCGAAACTCATGATTTTGCTGCACAGCAATGCTATGTAGAAGGTTTAGCTCCAAATCTATGAGACACAAATGATTTTGCTTCAAACACTTGGTATATATGTGATGTAGCTTCAAATGCAGACGAAACTAACAAGATAGCTCCAAATCCATGCGAAACACATGATTTAGATTCAAATCAATGCGATGTAGAAGGATTAGCTTCAAATCCATGCGAAGCAAATGATTGAGCTTCAAACACTTGGGATATATGTGATATAGCTTCAAAGGCAGACGAAACAAACGAGTTAGCTTGAAATCCATGCGAAACTCATGATTTTGCTGCAAAGCAATGCTATATGGAAGGTTTAGCTTCAAATCCATGCGACACAAATGGTTTAGCTTCAGATATTTGCGATATAAGTGATACAGCTTCAAATGCAGACGAAACTAACGAGATTGCTTCAAATCCATGCGAATTATTAAGGCTTTGCTTCAAATCTATGCGAAACACATGATTTAGCTTCAGATACTAGCGATATAAGTGATATAGCTTCAAATGCAGACGAAACTAACGAGTTAGCTCCAAATCCAAGCGAAACACATGATTTAGCTGCAAGTCAATGCTATGTAGAAGGATTAGCTTCAAATCCATGCGAAGCAAATGATTGAGCTTCAGATACTTGCGATATAAGTGATACAGCTACAAATGCAGACAAAATAAACGAGTTAGCTCCAAATCCGTGCGATACACATGATTTAGCTTCAAATGATGCTACGTAGAAGAATTAGCTTAAAATCCATGAGACACAAATGATTTAGCTTCAGACACTTGCGATATAAGTGATACAGCTTCAAATGCAGACGGAATTAACGAGTTAGCTTCCAATCCAAGCGAAACACATGATTTAGCATTAAATCAATGCGATGTAGATGGTTTAGCTTGAAATCCATGCGAAACAAATGATTTATATTAAAACACTTGGGATATAAATGATATATCTTCAAATGCAGACGAAACAAACGATTTAGCTTCCAATCCAAGCGAATTACATGATTTAGCTTCAAATCAATGCGATGTAGAAAGTTTAGCTTCAAATCCATGAGACACAAATGATTTCGCTTCAGATACTTGCGATATAAGTGATACAGCTTCAAATGCAGACGAAATAAACGAGTTAGCTCCAAATCCATGCGAAACACATGATTTAGCTTCAAATCAATGCGATGTAGAAGGATTAGCTTTAAATCCATGCGAAGCAAATGATTGAGCTTCAAACACTTGGGATACATGTGATATAGCTGCAAATGAAGACGAATCGAACGAGTTAGCTTCAAATCCATGCGAAACACACGATTTAGCTGCAAATCAATGCTATGTAGAAGGTTTAGCTTCAAATCCATGAGACACAAATGATTTATCTTCAGATACTTGCGATATAAGTGATACAGCTTCAAAGGCAGACGAAATAAACGAGTTAGCTTCCAATCCAGCGAAACACATGATTTAGCATTAAATCAATGCGATGTAGAAGGTTTAGCTTGAAATCCAAGCGAAACAAATGATTTATTTTCAAGCACTTGGGATATAAGTGATATATCTTCAAATGCAGGCGAAACAAACGATTTAGCTTCCAATCCATGCGAAACACATGATTTAGCTTCAAATCAATGCGATGTAGAAAGTTTAGCTTCAAATCCATGAGACACAAATGATTTAGCTTCAGATACTTGCGATATAAGTGATACAGCTACAAATGCAGACGAAATAAACGAGTTAGCTCCAAATCCATGCGAAACACATGATTTAGCTTCAAATCAATGCGATGTAGAAGGATTAGCTTTAAATCCATGCGAAGCAAATGATTGAGCTTCAAACACTTGGGATACATGTGATATAGCTTCAAATGAAGACGAATCAAACGAGTTAGCTTCAAATCCATGCGAAACACACGATTTAGCTGCAAATCAATGCTATGTAGAAGGTTTAGCTTCAAATCCATGAGACACAAATGATTTATCTTCAGATACTTGCGATATAAGTGATACAGCTTCAAATGCAGACGAAATAAACGAGTTAGCTTCCAATCCAGCGAAACACATGATTTAGCATTAAATCAATGCGATGTAGAAGGTTTAGCTTGAAATCCAAGCGAAACAAATGATTTATTTTCAAGCACTTGGGATATAAGTGATATATCTTCAAATGCAGGCGAAACAAACGATTTAGCTTCCAATCCATGCGAAACACATGATTTAGCTTCAAATCAATTCGAAGTAGAAGGTTTAGCTTCAAATCCATGAGACACAAATGTTTTAGCTTCAGATACTAGCGATATAAGTGATATAGCTTCAAATGCAGACGAAACTAACGAGTTAGCTCCAAATCCAAGCGAAACACATGATATAGCTGCAAGTCAATGCTATGTAGAAGGATTAGCTTCAAATCCATGCGAAGCAAATGATTTATTTTCAAGCACTTGGGATATAAGTGATATATCTTCAAATGCAGGCGAAACAAACGATTTAGCTTCCAATCCATGCGAAACACATGATTTAGCTTCAAATCAATGCGATGTAGCAGGATTAGCTTCAAATCCATGCGAAGCAAATGTGTGAGCTTCAAACTCTTGGGTTATAGATGATATAGCTTCAACAGCATGCGAAACATACGAGTTAGCTTCAAATCTATGCGAAACACATGATTTAGCTTCAAATCAATTCGAAGTAGAAGGTTTAGCTTCAAATCCATGAGACACAAATGTTTTAGCTTCAGATACTAGCGATTTAAGTGGTATAGCTACAAATGCAGACGAAACAACCGAGTTAGCTCCAAATCCATGCGAAACACATGATTTAGTTTCAAATCAATGCGATGTAGAAGGATTAGCTTCAAATCCATGCGAAGCAAATGATTGAGCTTGAAACACTTGGGATATATGTGATATAGCTTCAAAGGCAGACGAAACAAACGAGTTAGCTTGAAATCCATGCGAAACTCATGATTTTGCTGCAAAGCAATGCTATGTAGAAGGTTTAGCTCCAAATCCATGAGACACAAATGATTTTGCTTCAAACACTTGGTATATATGTGATGTAGCATCAAATGCAGACGAAGCAAACGAGTTAGCTTCAAAATCCATGCGAAACACATCATTTAGCTTTAAATCCATGCGAAGTAGAAGGTTTAGCTTCAAACACTTGGTATATACGTGATATAGCTTCAAATGCAGACGAAACTAACGAGATAGCTCCAAATCCATGCGAAACACATAATTTATCTTCAAATCAATGCGATGTAGAAGGTTTAGCTTCAAATCCATGCGAAACAAATGATTTAGCTTCAAATACTTGGGATACATGTGATATAGCATCAAATGCAGACGAAATAAACGAGTTAGCTTCCAATCCAAGCGAAACACATGATTTAGCATTAAATCAATGCGATGTAGAAGGTTTAGCTTGAAATCCACGCGAAACAAATGATTTATCTTCAAACACTTGGGATATAAGTGATATATCTTCAAATGCAGACGAAACAAACGATTTAGCTTCCAATCCAAGCGAATTACATGATTTAGCTTCAAATCAATGCTATGTAGAAAGTTTAGCTTCAAATCCATGCGAAACAAATTATTTAGCTTCAGATACTAGCGATATAATTGTTATAGCTTCGAATGCAGACGAAACTAACGAGTCAGCTTCAAATCCATGAGAAACACATGATTAAGCTTCAAATCAATGCCATGTAGAAGGTTTAGCTTCAAATCCTTGGGACACAAATGATTTAGCTTCAGATACTTGCGATATAAGTGATACAGCTACAAATGCAGACGAAATAAACGAGTTAGCTTCAAATCCATGCGAATTATTAAGGCTTAGCTTTAAATCTATGCGAAACACATGATTTAGCTGCAAAACAATGCGACGTAGAAGGTTCAGCTTGAAATCCATGCGAAACAAATGATTTAGCTTCAGATACTAGCGATATAAGTGACACAGCTTCAAATGCAGACGAAACCATCGAATTAGCTTCAAATCCAAGCGAATCACATGATTTAGCATTAAATCAATGCGATGTAGAAGGTTTAGCTTGAAATCCAAGCGAAACAAATGATTTATTTTCAAGCACTTGGGATATAAGTGATATATCTTCAAATGCAGGCGAAACAAACGATTTAGCTTCCAATCCATGCGAAACACATGATTTAGCTTCAAATCAATTCGAAGTAGAAGGTTTAGCTTCAAATCCATGAGACACAAATGTTTTAGCTTCAGATACTAGCGATATAAGTGATATAGCTTCAAATGCAGACGAAACTAACGAGTTAGCTCCAAATCCAAGCGAAACACGTGATTTAGCTGCAAGTCAATGCTATGTAGAAGGATTAGCTTCAAATCCATGCGAAGCAAATGATTTATTTTCAAGCACTTGGGATATAAGTGATATATCTTCAAATGCAGGCGAAACAAACGATTTAGCTTCCAATCCATGCGAAACACATGATTTAGCTTCAAATCAATGCGATGTAGCAGGATTAGCTTCAAATCCATGCGAAGCAAATGTGTGAGCTTCAAACTCTTGGGTTATAGATGATATAGCTTCAACAGCATGCGAAACATACGAGTTAGCTTCAAATCTATGCGAAACACATGATTTAGCTTCAAATCAATTCGAAGTAGAAGGTTTAGCTTCAAATCCATGAGACACAAATGTTTTAGCTTCAGATACTAGCGATTTAAGTGGTATAGCTACAAATGCAGACGAAACAACCGAGTTAGCTCCAAATCCATGCGAAACACATGATTTAGTTTCAAATCAATGCGATGTAGAAGGATTAGCTTCAAATCCATGCGAAGCAAATGATTGAGCTTGAAACACTTGGGATATATGTGATATAGCTTCAAAGGCAGACGAAACAAACGAGTTAGCTTGAAATCCATGCGAAACTCATGATTTTGCTGCAAAGCAATGCTATGTAGAAGGTTTAGCTCCAAATCCATGAGACACAAATGATTTTGCTTCAAACACTTGGTATATATGTGATGTAGCATCAAATGCAGACGAAGCAAACGAGTTAGCTTCAAAATCCATGCGAAACACATCATTTAGCTTTAAATCCATGCGAAGTAGAAGGTTTAGCTTCAAACACTTGGTATATAAGTGATATAGCTTCAAATGCAGACGAAACTAACGAGATAGCTCCAAATCCATGCGAAACACATAATTTATCTTCAAATCAATGCGATGTAGAAGGTTTAGCTTCAAATCCATGCGAAACAAATGATTTAGCTTCAAACACTTGGGATACATGTGATATAGCATCAAATGCAGACGAAATAAACGAGTTAGCTTCCAATCCAAGCGAAACACATGATTTAGCATTAAATCAATGCGATGTAGAAGGTTTAGCTTGAAATCCACGCGAAACAAATGATTTATCTTCAAACACTTGGGATATAAGTGATATATCTTCAAATGCAGACGAAACAAACGATTTAGCTTCCAATCCAAGCGAATTACATGATTTAGCTTCAAATCAATGCGATGTAGAAAGTTTAGCTTCAAATCCATGCGAAACAAATTATTTAGCTTCAGATACTAGCGATATAAGTGTTATAGCTTCGAATGCAGACAAAACTAACGAGTCAGCTTCAAATCCATGAGAAACACATGATTAAGCTTCAAATCAATGCTATGTTGAAGGTTTAGCTTCAAATCCTTGGGACACAAATGATTTAGCTTCAGATACTTGCGATATAAGTGATACAGCTACAAATGCAGACGTAATAAACGAGTTAGCTTCAAATCCATGCGAATTATTAAGGCTTAGCTTCAAATCTATGCGAAACACATGATTTAGCTGCAAATCAATGCGACGTAGAAGGTTCAGCTTGAAATCCATGCGAAACAAATGATTTAGCTTCAGATACTAGCGATATAAGTGACACAGCTTCAAATGCAGACGAAACCATCGAATTAGCTTCAAATCCAAGCGAATCACATGATTTAGCATTAAATCAATGCGATGTAGAAGGTTTAGCTTGAAATCCAAGCGAAACAAATGATTTATTTTCAAGCACTTGGGATATAAGTGATATATCTTCAAATGCAGGCGAAACAAACGATTTAGCTTCCAATCCATGCGAAACGCATGATTTAGCTTCAAATCAATTCGAAGTAGAAGGTTAAGCTTCAAATCCATGAGACACAAATGTTTTAGCTTCAGATACTAGCGATATAAGTGATATAGCTTCAAATGCAGACGAAACTAACGAGTTAGCTCCAAATCCAAGCGAAACACATGATTTAGCTGCAAGTCAATGCTATGTAGAAGGATTAGCTTCAAATCCATGCGAAGCAAATGATTGAGCTTCAGATACTTGCGATATAATTGACACAGCTTCAAATGCAGACGAAATAAACGAGTTAGCTTCCAATCCAAGCGAAACCCATGATTTAGCATTAAATCAATGCGATGTAGATGGTTTAGCTTGAAATCCATGCGAATCAAATGATTTATCTTCAGATACTTGCGATACAATTGATATAGCATCAAATGCAGACGAAACAAACGAGTTAGCTTCAAATCCAAGCGAATCACATGATTTAGCCTCAAAGCAATGCGATTTATGAAGGTTTAGCTTCAAATCCATCCGAAACAAATGATTTACTTTCAAACGCTTGGGATATAAGTGATATAGATTCAAATTCATGCAAAACACATGATTTAGCTTCAAATCAATGCGATGTAGAAGGATTAGCTTCAAATCCAAGCGAACCAAATGATTGAGCTTCAAACACGAGGGATATATGTGATATAGCTTCAAATGCAGGCGAAACAAACGAGTTAGCTTCAAATCCAAGCGAATCACATGATTTAGCTTCAAATCAATGCGATGTAGAAGGATTAGCTTCAAATCCAAGCGAAGCAAATGATTTAGCTTCAAATCAATGCGATGTAGAAGGTTTAGCTACAAATCCATGCGAAACAAATGATTTAGCATCAAACACTTGGGATATAAGTGATATAGCTTCAAATGCAGACGAATCAAATGAGTTAGCTTCAAAATCCATGCGACACACATCATTTAGCTTTAAATCCATGCGAAGTAGAAGGCTTAGCTTCAAATTCATGCGAAACAAATGATTTAGGTTCAGATACTTGCGATATAAGTGATATAGCTTCAAATGCAGGCGAAACTAACGAGTTACCGCCAAATCCATGCGAAACACATAATTTATCTTCAAATCAATGCGATGTAGAAGGTTTAGCTTCAAATCCATGCGAAACAAATGATTTAGCTTCAAACACTTGTGATATAAGTGATATAGCTACAAATGCAGGCGAAACAAACGAGTTAACTTCAAATCCATGCGAAACACATGACTTAGCTTCAAATCAATGCGAAGTAGAAGGCTTAGCTTCAAATCCATGCGAAACAAATGATTTAGCTTTAGATACTAGCGATATTAGTGATATAGCTTCAAATGCAGACGAGACTAACGAGTTAGCTTCAAATCCATGCGAAACACATGATTTAGCTTCAAATCAATGCGATGTATAAATTTTAGCTTCAAATCCAAGCGAAACACATGATTTAGCTTCAAATGAATGGTATGTAGAAGGTTTTGCTTCAAATCCATGAGACACAAATGATTTTGATTCAGATACTTACGATATAAGTGATACAGCTTCAAATGCAGACGGATCAAATGAGTTAGCTTCCAATCCAAGCAAATCTCATGATTTAGATTCGATGTAGAAAGTTTAGCTTCAAATCCATGCGACGCAAATGATTTAGCATAAGATACTTGCGATATAAGTGATATAGATTCAAATGCAGACGAAACTAACGAGTTAGCTTCAAATCCATGCGAATTATTAAGGCTTTGCTTCAAATCAATGCGAAACACATGATTTAGCTTCAGATACTAGCGATATAAGTGATATAGCTTCAAATGCAGACGAAACTAACGAGTTAGCTCCAAATCCAAGCGAAACACATGATTTAGCTGCAAGTCAATGCTATGTAGAAGGATTAGCTTCAAATCCATGCGAAGCAAATGATTGAGCTTCAGATACTTGCGATATAAGTGATACAGCTACAAATGCAGACAAAATAAACGAGTTAGCTCCAAATCCGTGCGAAACACATGATTTAGCTTCAAATGAATGCTACGTAGAAGAATTAGCTTAAAATCCATGAGACACAAATGATTTAGCTTCAGATACTTGCGATATAAGTGATACAGCTTCAAATGCAGACGGAATTAACGAGTTAGCTTCCAATCCAAGCGAAACACATGATTTAGCATTAAATCAATGCGATGTAGAAGGTTTAGCTTGAAATCCACGCGAAACAAATGATTTATCTTCAAACACTTGGGATATAAGTGATATATCTTCAAATGCAGGCGAAACAAACGATTTAGCTTCCAATCCATGCGAAACACATGATTTAGCTTCAAATCAATTCGAAGTAGAAGGTTTAGCTTCAAATCCATGAGACACAAATGTTTTAGCTTCAGATACTAGCGATATAAGTGATATAGCTTCAAATGCAGACGAAACTAACGAGTTAGCTCCAAATCCAAGCGAAACACATGATTTAGCTGCAAGTCAATGCTATGTAGAAGGATTAGCTTCAAATCCATGCGAAGCAAATGATTGAGCTTCAGATACTTGCGATATAAGTGATACAGCTACAAATGCAGACAAAATAAACGAGTTAGCTCCAAATCCGTGCGAAACACATGATTTAGCTTGAAATGAATGCTACGTAGAAGAATTAGCTTAAAATCCATGAGACACAAATGATTTAGCTTCAGATACTTGCGATATAAGTGATACAGCTTCAAATGCAGACGGAATTAACGAGATAGCTTCCAATCCAAGCGAAACACATGATTTAGCATTAAATCAATGCGATGCAGAAGGTTTAGCTTGAAATCCAAGCGAAACAAATGATTTATTTTCAAGCACTTGGGATATAAGTGATATATCTTCAAATGCAGGCGAAACAAACGATTTAGCTTCCAATCCATGCGAAACACATGATTTAGCTTCAAATCAATGCGATGTAGCAGGATTAGCTTCAAATCCATGCGAAGCAAATGTGTGAGCTTCAAACTCTTGGGTTATAGATGATATAGCTTCAACAGCATGCGAAACATACGAGTTAGCTTCAAATCTATGCGAAACACATGATTTAGCTTCAAATCAATTCGAAGTAGAAGGTTTAGCTTCAAATCCATGAGACACAAATGTTTTAGCTTCAGATACTAGCGATTTAAGTGGTATAGCTACAAATCCAGACGAAACAACCGAGTTAGCTCCAAATCCATGCGAAACACATGATTTAGTTTCAAATCAATGCGATGTAGAAGGATTAGCTTCAAATCCATGCGAAGCAAATGATTGAGCTTGAAACACTTGGGATATATGTGATATAGCTTCAAAGGCAGACGAAACAAACGAGTTAGCTTGAAATCCATGCGAAACTCATGATTTTGCTGCAAAGCAATGCTATGTAGAAGGTTTAGCTCCAAATCCATGAGACACAAATGATTTTGCTTCAAACACTTGGTATATATGTGATGTAGCATCAAATGCAGACGAAGCAAACGAGTTATCTTCAAAATCCATGCGAAACACATCATTTAGCTTTAAATCCATGCGAAGTAGAAGGTTTAGCTTCAAACACTTGGTATATAAGTGATATAGCTTCAAATGCAGACGAAACTAACGAGATAACTCCAAATCCATGCTAAACACATGATTTAGCTTCAAATTAATGCGATGTAGAAGAATTAGCTTCAAATCCATGCGAAGCAAATGATTAAGCTTCAAACACTTGGGATACATGTGATATAGCTTCAAATGCAGACGAAATAAACGAGTTAGCTTCCAATCCAAGCGAAACACATGATTTAGCATTAAATCAATGCGATGTAGAAGGTTTAGCTTGAAATCCACGCGAAACAAATGATTTATCTTCAAACACTTGGGATATAAGTGATATATCTTCAAATGCAGACGAAACAAACGATTTAGCTTCCAATCCAAGCGAATTACATGATTTAGCTTCAAATCAATGCGATGTAGAAAGTTTAGCTTCAAATCCATGCGAAACAAATTATTTAGCTTCAGATACTAGCGATATAAGTGTTATAGCTTCGAATGCAGACGAAACTAACGAGTCAGCTTCAAATCCATGAGAAACACATGATTAAGCTTCAAATCAATGCTATGTAGAAGGTTTAGCTTCAAATCCTTGGGACACAAATGATTTAGCTTCAGATACTTGCAATATAAGTGTTATAGCTTCAAATGCAGACGAAACTAACGAGTCAGCTTCAAATCCATGCGAAACACATGATTAAGCTTCAAATCAATGCGATGTAGAAGGTTTAGCTTCAAATCCATGCGAAACATATGATTTAACATGAGATAGTTGCGATATAAGTGATATAGTTTCAAATGCAGGGGAAACAAACGAGTTAGCTTCAAATCCAAGCGAATCACACGATTTAGCATCAAATCAATGCGATTTAAAAGGTTTAACTTCAAATCCAGGCGAAACAAATAATTTACTTTCAAACGCCTGGGATATAAGTGATATAGCTTCAAATGCAGACGAAACAGACGAGTTAGCTTCATATCCAAGCGGAACACATGATTTAGCTTCAAATCAATGCGATGTAGAAGGTTTAGCTTCAAATCCATGCGAAACAAATGATTTAGCTTCAAACGCTTCCGATATAAATGATATAGCAACAAATGCAGACGAAACAAACGAGTTAGCTTCAAATCCAAGCGAAACACATGATTTGGCTTCAAATCAATGCGATGTAGAAGGTTTAGTTTCAAATACATGCGAAGCAAATGATTTAGGTTCAGATACTTACGATAGAATTGATATAGCTTCAAATGCAGGCGAATCAAACGAGTTAGCTTCAAATCCATGCAAAACACATGATGAAGCTTCAAATCAATGCTTTGTAGAAGGTTTAGCTTCAAATCCATGCGAAACACATGATCAAGCTTCAAATCAATTCTATGTAGAATGTTTAGCTTCAAATCCTTGCGACACAAATGATTTAGCTTCAGAGACTTGCGATATAAGTGATACAGCTGCAAATGCAGATGAAATAATGGAGTTAGCTTCCAATCCAAGCGAAACACATGATTTAGCTTTAAATCAATGCGATGTAGAAGGTTTAGCTTCAAATCCATACGAAACAAATGATTTAGCTTCAAACACTTGGGATATAAGTGATATAGCTTCAAATGCAGACGAAACCAACGAGTTAGCTTCCAATCCAAGCGAATCACATGATTTAGCTTCAAATCAATGCGATGTAGAAGGTTGTATTCAAATCCATGCGAAACAAATGATTTAGCTTCAAACACTTGGGATATAAGTGATATAGCTTCAAATGCAGACGGAAACAAACGAGTTAGCTTCATATCCAAGCGAAATACATGATTTAGCTGCAAATCAATGCTATGTAGAAGGTTTAGCTTCAAATCTATGAGACACAAATGATTTAGCTTCAGATACTTGCGATATAAGTGATACAGCTACAAATGCAGACGAAATAAACGAGATAGCTTCCAATCCAAGCGAAACACATGATTTAGCATTAAATCAATGCTATGTAGAAGGTTTAGCTTCAAATCCATGAGACACAAATGATTTAGATCCAGATACTTGAGATATAAGTGATACAGCTACAAATGCAGACGAAGCAAACGAGTTAGATTCAAAATCCATGCGAAACACACGATTTAGCTACAAATCAATGCTATGTGGAAGGTTTAGCTTCAAATCCATGAGACATAAATGATTTAGCTTCAGATACTTGCGATATAAGTGATACAGCTTCAAATGAAGACGAAATAAACGAGTTAGCTTCCAATCCAAGCGAAACACATGATTTAGCATTAAACCAATGCGATGTAGAAGGTTTAGCTTGAAATCCATACGAAACAAATTATTTAGCTTCAAACACTTGGGATATAAGTGATACAGCTTCAAATGTAGACGAAACTAACGAGTTAGCTTTAAATCCACGCGAAACACATGATTAAGCTTCAAATCAATGCTATGTAGAAGGATTAGCTTCAAATCCTTGCGACACAAACGATTTAGCTTCAGATACTGGCGATATAAGTGATACAGCTGCAAATGCAGATGAAATAAACGAGTTAGCTTCCAATCCAAACGAAACACATGATTTAGCTTTAAATCAATGCGATGTAGAAGGTTTAGGTTCAAATCCATGCGAAACAAATGATTTAGCTTCAAATCAATGCGATGTTGGAGGTATAGGTTCAAATCCAAGCGCAACACATGATTTAGCTTCAAATCAATGCGATATAGAAGGTTTAACTTCAAATCCATGCGAAACAAATGATTTACCTACAAACACTTGGGATATAAGTGATATAGCAGGAAATGCAGACGAATCAAACGGGGAAGCTTCAAAATCCATGCGATACATATCATTTAACTTCAAATCGATACGAAGTAGAATGCTTAGCTTCAAATCCATGCGAAACAAATGATTTAGCTTCAAATCAATGCGATGTAGAAGGTATAGGTTCAAATCCAAGCGCAACACATGATTTAGCTTCAAATCAATGCGATGTAGAAGGTTTAGCATCAAATCCATGCGAGACAAATGATTTAGCATCAGATACTTGCGATATAACCGAAATAGCTTCAAATGCAGGGGAAACAAACGAGTTAGCTTCATATCCATGCGAAACACATGATTTAGCTGCAAATCAATGGGATGTAGAAGGTTTAGCTTCAAATCCATGCGGAACAAATGATTTAGCATCAGATTCTTGCGATATAACTGAAATAGCTTCAAATGCAGGGGAAACAAACGAGTTATCATCAATTCCATGCAAAACACATGATTTAGCTTCAAATCAATGCGATGTAGAAGGTATAGATTCAAATCCAAGCGCAACACATGATTTAGCTTCAAATCAATGCGATGTAGAAGGTTTAGCTTCAAATCCATGCGAGACAAATGATTTAGCATCAGATACTTGCGATATAACTAAAATAGCTTCAAATGCAGGGGAAACGAACGAGTTAGCATCAATTCCATGCAAAACACATGATTTAGCTTCAAATCAAAGCGATGTAGAATGTATATCTTCAAATCCGAACGAAACACATGATTTAGCTTCAAATCAATGCGATGTAGAAGGTATAGATTCAAATCCAAGCGCAACACATGATTTAGCTTCAAATCAATGCGATATAGAAGGTTTAACTTCAAATCCATGCGAAACAAATGATTTACCTACAAACACTTGGGGTATAAGTGATATAGCAGGAAATGCAGACGGATCAAACGGGGAAGCTTCAAAATCCATGCGATACATATCATTTAACTTCAAATCGATACGAAGTAGAAGGCTTAGCTTCAAATCTATACGAAACAAATGATTTAGGTTCAGATACTTGCGATACATTGATATTGCTTCGAATGCAGGCGAAACTAACGAGTTAGCTTCAAATCCATGCGAAACACATGATTTAGCTGTAAATCAATCCGATGTAGAAGGTTTAGCTTCAAATCCATGCGAAACATATGATTTAGCATCGGATACATGCGATATAACTGAAATAGCTTCAAATGCAGGGTGAACAAACGAGTTAGCATAAAATCCATGCAAAACACATGATTTAGCTTCAAATCAATGCGATCTAGAATGTTGAGCTCCAAATCCATGCGAAACAAATGATTTAGCTTCAAACACTTGTGATATAAGTGATATAGCTGCAAATGCAGACGAATCAAACGGGATAGCTTCAAAATCCATGCGATACATATCATTTAGCTTCAAATCGATACGATGTAGAAGGTTTAGCTTCAAATCCATGCGAAACAAATTATTTAGCTTCAGATACTAGCGATATAAGTGTTATAGCTTCGAATGCAGACGAAACTAACGAGTCAGCTTCAAATCCATGAGAAACACATGATTCAGCTTCAAATCAATGCGATGTAGAAGGATTAGCTTCAAATCCTTGCGACACAAACGATTTAGCTTCAGATACTGGCGATATAAGTGATACAGCTGCAAATGCAGATGAAATAAACGAGTTAGCTTCCAATCCAAACGAAACACATGATTTAGCTTTAAATCAATGCGATGTAGAAGGTTTAGGTTCAAATCCATGCGAAACAAATGATTTAGCTTCAAACACTTGGGATGTAAGCGATATAGCTTCAAATGCAGACGAAACCAACGAGTTAGCTTCCAATCCAAGCGAATCACATAATTTAGCTTCAAATCAATGCGATGTAGAAGGTTTAGTTACAAATCCATGCGAAACAAATGATTTAGCTTCAAACACTTGGGATATGTGATTATAGCTTCAAATGCAGACTGAAACAAACGAGTTAGCTTCATATCCAAACGAAACACATGATTTAGCTTCAAATCAATGCGATGTAGAAGTTATAGATTCAAATCCAAGCGCAACACATGATTTAGCTTCAAATCAATGCGATGTAGAAGGATTAGCATCAAATCCATGCGAAACAAATGATTTACCTACAAACACTTGGGATATAAGTGATATAGCAGGAAATGCAGACGAATCAAACGGGGATGCTTCAAAATCCATGCGATACATATCATTTAACTTCAAATCGATACGAAGTAGAATGCTTAGCTTCAAATCCATGCGAAACAAATGATTTAGCTTCAAATCAATGCGATGTAGAAGGTATAGGTTCAAATCCAAGCGCAACACATGATTTAGCTTCAATCAATGCGATGTAGAAGGTTTAGCATCAAATCCATGCGAGACAAATAATTTAGCATCAGATACTTGCGATATAACCGAAATAGCTTCAAATGCAGGGGAAACAAACGAGTTAGCTTCATATCCATGCGGAAACACATGATTTAGCTGCAAATCAATGGATGTAGAAGGTTTAGCTTCAAATCCATGCGGAACAAATGATTTAGCATCAGATACTTGCGATATAACTAAAATAGCTTCAAATGCAGGGGAAACGAACGAGTTAGCATCAATTCCATGCAAAACACATGATTTAGCTTCAAATCAAAGCGATGTAGAATGTATATCTACAAATCCGAACGAAACACATGATTTAGCTTCAAATCAATGCGATGTAGAAGGTATAGATTCAAATCCAAGCGCAACACATGATTTAGCTTCAAATCAATGCGATATAGAAGGTTTAACTTCAAATCCATGCGAAACAATGATTTACCTACAAACACTTGGGATATAAGTGATATAGCAGGAAATGCACACGAATCAACGGGGAAGCTTCAAAATCCATGCGATACATATCATTTAACTTCAAATCGATACGAAGTAGAATGCTTAGCTTCAAATCCATGCGAAACAAATGATTTAGCTTCAAATCAATGCGATGTAGAAGGTATAGGTTCAAATCCAAGCGCAACACATGATTTAGCTTCAAATCAATGCGATGTAGAAGGTTTAGCATCAAATCCATGCGAGACAAATGATTTTAGCATCAGATACTTGCGATATAACTGAAATAGCTTCAAATGCAGGGGAAACAAACGAGTTATCATCAACTCCATGCAAAACACATGATTTAGCTTCAAATCAAAGCGATGTACAAGGTATATCTTCAAATCCAAACGAAACACATGATTTAGCATCAGATACTTGCGATATAACTGATATAGCTTCAAATGCAGGGGAAACAAACGAGTTAACATCAAATCCATGCAAAACACATGATTTAGCTGCAAATCAATACGATGTAGATGGTTTAGCTTCAAATCCATGAGAAACAAATGATTTAGCATCAGATACTTGCGATATAACTGATATAGCTTCAAATGCAGGAGAAACAAACGAGTTAGCATTAAATCCATGCAAAACACATAATTTAGCTGCAAATCAATGCGATGTAGAAGGTTTAGCTTCAAATCCATGCGAAACAAAGTTTTAGCTTTAAATCCATGCGAAGTAGAAGGATAAACTTCAAATCTATACGAAACAAATGATTTAGCATCAAACACTTGGGATGTAAGTGATATAGCTTCAAATGCCGACGAATCAAACGAGTTAGCATCAAATCCAAACGAATCACATGATTTAGCTTCAAAGCAATGCGATGTATGAAGGTTTAGCTTCAAATCCATGCGAAACAAATGGTTTAGCTTCAAATCAATGCGATGTAGAAGGATTAGCTTCAAATCCATGCGAAACAAATGATTTAGCTTCAAACGCTTGGAATATATGTGATATAGCTTCAATGCAGACGAACCAAACGAGTTAGCTTCAAATCATGCGAAACGCATGATTTAGCTGCAAATCAATGCGATGTAGAAGGTTTAGCTTCAAATCCATGCGAAACAAATGATTTTAGCATCAGATTAGTGCGATATAACTGATATAGCTTCAAATGCAGGGGAAACAAACCAGTTAGCATAAAATCCATGCAAAACACATGATTTAGCTTCAAATCAATGCGATGTAGAAGGTTTAGTTTCAAATCCATGCGTAACAAATGATTTAGCTTCAAACACTTGTGATATAAGTGATATAGATGCAAATGCAGACGAATCAAACGGGATAGCTTCAAAATCCATGCGATACATATCATTTAGCTTCAAATCAATACGAAGTAGGAGGCTTAGCTTCAACTCCATGCGAAACAAATGATTTAGGTTCAGATACTTGCGATACATTGATATTGCTTCAGATGCAGGCGAAACTAACGAGTTAGCTTCAAATCCATGAGAAACACATGATTTAGCTTCAAATTCGTGCGAAACAAATGGTTTACCTTCAGATACTTGTGATACACATGATTTAGCTTCAACTGCATGCGAATGAAACGAGTTAGCTTCAAATCCATGCCATACACATGGTTTCGCTTCAAATTCCCCCTTCCCCCACTCGCAAAGCTCATGGTTTAGCTTCAAATTCATGCGAAACAACTGGTTTAGCTTCAGATACCTGTGATATACATGACTTAGCTTCATCTGCATGCGAAACAAACGAGTTTAATTCAAATCCAAGCGAAACACATGATTTAACTTCAAATTAATGCGATGTAGAAGGATTAGCTTCAAATCCATACGAAAACAAATGGTTTAGTTTCAGATACTGGCGATATAAGTGACATAGCTTCAAATGCAGACGAAACAAACGAGATAGTTTCAAATCCATGCGAAACACATGATTTGGCTACAAATCAATGCCGTTTGGAAGGTTTAGCTTCAAATACATGCGAAACAAATGATTGAGCTTCAAACACTTGGGTTATAGGTGATATAGCTTCAAATGCAGACGTTGCAATAGAGTTAGCTTCAAAATCCATGCGAAACACATGAATTAGAAGCAAATCATTGCGATGTAGAAGGTTTAGCTTCAAATCCATGCGAAACCAGTGATTTAGCTTTAGATACTTCCGATATAAGTGACATAGCTTCAAATGCGGATGAAACAAACGGGTCAGCTTCAAATCCATGCGAAACTACTGGTTTAGCTACAAATACTCGTGATATATATTATTTAGCTACCACTGCATGCGAATCAAACGATTTAGCTTCAAATCCAAGCAAAACTCATGATTATGCTTTAAATCAAAGCTATGTAGAAGGTTTAGTTTCAAATCCATGCGACACAAACGATTTATCTTCAGATACTTGCGATATAAGAGATATAGCTTCAAATGCAGATGAATCACACGAGTTAGCTTCAAATTCATGCAAAACACATGATTAAGCTTCAAATCAGTGCTATGTAGAAGGTTTAGCTTTAAATCCATGCGACACAAACGATTTATTTTCAGATACTTGCGATATAAGTGATATAGCTTCAAATGCAGGGCAAACAAACGAGTTAGCTTAAAATACATGCTAAACACATGATTTAGATTCAAGTCAATGCGATGTAAAAGGTTTAGCTTCAAATCCAAGCGAAACACATGATTTGGCATCAGATACTTGCGATATAACTGAAATAGCTTCAAATGCAGGGGGAAACAAACGAATGAGCATCAAATTCATGCAAAACACATGATTTAGCTTCAAATCAAAGCGATGTAGAAGGTATAGCTTCAAATCCAAGCGACACACATGATTTAGCTTCAAATCAATGCGATGTAGAATGTTTAGCTTCAAATCCATGCGAAACAAATGATTTAGCTTCAAACACTTGCGATAAAAGTGATATAGCATCAAATGCAGTCGAAACGAACGAGTTAGCTTCAAATCCATGCGAAACAAATGATTTAGGTTCAGATACTTGCGATACATTGATATTGCTTCAAATGCAGGCGAAACTAACGAGTTAGCTTCAAATCCATGCGAAATACATGATTTAGCTTCAAATCAATGCGATGTAGAAGGTTTAGCTTCAAATCCATGCGAGACAAATGATTTAGCATCAGATACTTGCGATATAACTAAAATAGCTTCAAATGCAGGGGGAAACGAACGAGTTAGCATCAATTCCATGCAAAACACATGATTTAGCTTCAATCAAAGCGATGTAGAATGTATATCTTCAAATCCGAACGAAACACATGATTTAGCTTCAAATCAATTGCGATGTAGAAGGTATAGATTCAAATCCAAGCGCAACACATGATTTAGCTTCAAATCAATGCGATATAGAAGGTTTAACTTCAAATCCATGCGAAACAAATGATTTAGCTTCAAACACTTGTGATATAAGTGATATAGCTGCAAATGCAGACGAATCAAACGGGATAGCTTCAAAATCCGTGCGATACATATCATTTAGCTTCAAATCGATACGATGTAGAAGGTTTAGCTTCAAATCCATGCGAAACAAATGATTTAGCTTCAAACACTTACGATATAAGTGATATAGCATCAAATGCAGGCGAAACGAACGAGTTAGCTTCAAATCCATGCGAAACACATGATTAGAATAGCTGTAAATCAATCCGATGTAGAAGGTTTAGCTTCAAATCCATGCGAGACAAATGATTTAGCATCAGATACTTGCGATATAACTGATATAGCTTCAAATGCAGGGGAAACAAACGAGTTAGCATAAAATCCATGCAAAACACATGATTTAGCTTCAAATCAATGCGATGTAGAAGGTTTAGCTTCAAATCCATGCGAAACAAATGATTTAGGTTCAAACACTTGTGATATAAGTGATATAGCTGCAAATGCAGACGAATCAAACGGGATAGCTTCAAAATCCGTGCGATACATATCATTTAGCTTCAAATCGATACGATGTAGAAGGTTTAGCTTCAAATCCATGCGAAACAAATGATTTAGCTTCAAACACTTACGATATAAGTGATATAGCATCAAATGCAGGCGAAACGAACGAGTTAGCTTCAAATCCATGCGAAACACATGATTTAGCTGTAAAATCAATCCGATGTAGAAGGTTAGCTTCAAATCCATGCGAAACAAATGATTTAGCATCAGATACTTGCGATATAACTGAAATAGCTTCAAATGCAGGGTGAACAAACGAGTTAGCATAAAATCCATGCAAAACACATGATTTAGCTTCAAATCAATGCGATCTAGAATGTTGAGCTCCAAATCCATGCGAAACAAATGATTTAGCTTCAAACACTTGTGATATAAGTGATATAGCTGCAAATGCAGACGAATCAAACGGGATAGCTTCAAAATCCATGCGATACATATCATTTAGCTTCAAATCGATACGATGTAGAAGTTTAGCTTCAAATCCATGCGAAACAAATGATTTAGCATCAGATACTTGCGATATAACTGATATAGCTTCAAATGCAGGTGAAGCAAACGAGTTAGCATAAAATCCATGCAAAAACACATGATTTAGCTGCAAATCAATGCGATGTAAAAGGTTTAGCTACAAATCCAAGCGAAACACATGATTTAGCATCAGATACTTGCGATATAACTAAAATAGCTTCAAATGCAGGGGAAACGAACGAGTTAGCATCAATTCCATGCAAAACACATGATTTAGCTTCAAATCAAAAGCGATGTAGAATGTATATCTCCAAATCCGAACGAAACACATGATTTAGTTTCAAATCAATGCGATGTAGAAGGTATAGATTCAAATCCAAGCGCAACACATGATTTAGCTTCAATCAATGCGATGTTAGAAGCTTTAACTTCAAATCCATGCGAAACAAATGATTTAGCATCAGATACTTGCGATATAACTGAAATAGCTTCAAATGCAGGGGAAACAAACGAGTTATCATCAACTCCATGCAAAACACATGATTTAACTTCAAATCAAAGCGATGTACAAGGTATATCTTCAAATCCAAACGAAACACATGATTTAGCATCAGATACTTGCGATATAACTGATATAGCTTCAAATGCAGGGGAAACAAACGAGTTAGCATAAAATCCATGCAAAACACATGATTTAGCTTCAAATCAATGCGATGTAGAAGGTTTAGCTTCAAATCCATGCGAAACAAATGATTTAGCATCAGATACTGGCGATATAACTGATATAGCTTCAAATGCAGGGAAAAAAAAGAGTTAACATCAAATCCATGCAAAACACATGATTTAGCTGCAAATCAATACGATGTAGATGGTTTAGCTTCAAATCCATGAGAAACAAATGATTTAGCATCAGATGCTTGCGATATAACTGATATAGCTTCAAATGCAGGAGAAACAAACGAGTTAGCATTAAATCCATGCAAAACACATAATTTAGCTGCAAATCAATGCGATGTAGAAGGTTTAGCTTCAAATCCATGCGAAACAAATGTTTTAGCTTTAAATCCATGCGAAGTAGAAGGATAAACTTCAATCTATACGAAACAAATGATTTAGCATCAAACACTTGGGATGTAAGTGATATAGCTTCAAATGCCGACGAATCAAACGAGTTAGCATCAAATCCAAACGAATCACATGATTTAGCTTCAAAGCAATGCGATGTATGAAGGTTTAGCTTCAAATCCATGCGAAACAAATGATTTAGCTTCAAATCAATGCGATGTAGAAGGATTAGCTTCAAATCCATGCGAACAAATGATTTAGCTTCAAACGCTTGGAATATATGTGATATAGCTTCAAATGCAGACGAACCAAACGAGTTAGCTTCAAATCCATGCGAAACGCATGATTTAGCTGCAAATCAATGCGATGTAGAAGGTTTAGCTTCAAATCCATGCGAAACAAATGATTTAGCATCAGATTAGTGCGATATAACTGATATAGCTTCAAATGCAGGGGAAACAAACCAGTTAGCATAAAATCCATGCAAAACACATGATTTAGCTTCAAATCAATGCGATGTAGAAGGTTTAGTTTCAAATCCATGCGTAACAAATGATTTAGCTTCAAACACTTGTGATATAAGTGATATAGATGCAAATGCAGACGAATCAAACGGATAGCTTCAAAATCCATGCGATACATATCATTTAGCTTCAAATCAATACGAAGTAGGAGTCTTAGCTTCAACTCCATGCGAAACAAATGATTTAGGTTCAGATACTTGCGATACATTGATATTGCTTCAGATGCAGGCGAAACTAACGAGTTAGCTTCAAATTCATGAGAAACACATGATTTAGCTTCAAATTCGTGCGAAACAAATGGTTTACCTTCAGATACTTGTGATACACATGATTTAGCTTCAACTGCATGCGAATGAAACGAGTTAGCTTCAAATCCATGCCATACACATGGTTTCGCTTCAAATTCATGCAAAGCTCATGGTTTAGCTTCAAATTCATGCGAAACAACTGGTTTAGCTTCAGATACCTGTGATATACATGACTTAGCTTCATCTGCATGCGAAACAAACGAGTTTAATTCAAATCAAGCGAAACACATGATTTAACTTCAAATTAATGCGATGTAGAAGGATTAGCTTCAAATCCATACGAAACAAATGGTTTAGTTTCAGATACTGGCGATATAAGTGATATAGCTTCAAATGCAGACGAAACAAACGAGATAGTTTCAAATCCATGCGAAACACATGATTTGGCTACAAATCAATGCCGTTTGGAAGGTTTAGCTTCAAATACATGCGAAACAAATGATTGAGCTTCAAACACTTGGGTTATAGGTGATATAGCTTCAAATGCAGACGAAGCAATAGAGTTAGCTTCAAAATCCATGCGAAACACATGAATTAGAAGCAAATCATTGCGATGTAGAAGGTTTAGCTTCAAATCCATGCGAAACCAGTGATTTAGTTTAGATACTTCCGATATATGTGACATAGCTTCAAATGCGGATGAAACAAACGGGTCAGCTTCAAATCCATGCGAAACTACTGTTTAGCTACAAATACTCGTGATATATATTATTTAGCTACCACTGCATGCGAAACAAACGATTTAGCTTCAAATCCAAGCAAAACTCATGATTATGCTTTAAATCAAAGCTATGTAGAAGGTTTAGTTTCAAATCCATGCGACACAAACGATTTATCTTCAGATACTTGCGATATAAGAGATATAGCTTCAAATGCAGACGAATCACACGAGTTAGCTTCAAATTCATGCAAAACACATGATTAAGCTTCAAATCAGTGCTATGTAGAAGGTTTAGCTTTATATCCATGCGACACAAACGATTTATTTTCAGATACTTGCGATATAAGTGATATAGCTTCAAATGCAGGGCAAACAAACGAGTTAGCTTCAAATACATGCTAAACACATGATTTAGATTCAAGTCAATGCGATGTAAAAGGTTTAGCTTCAATTCCAAGCGAAACACATGATTTGGCATCAGATACTTGCGATATAACTGAAATAGCTTCAAATGCAGGGGAAACAAACGAATGAGCATCAAATTCATGCAAAACACATGATTTAGCTTCAAATCAAAGCGATGTAGAAGGTATAGCTTCAAATCCAAGCGACACACATGATTTAGCTTCAAATCAATGCGATGTAGAATGTTTAGCTTCAAATCCATGCGAAACAAATGATTTAGCTTCAAATCAATGCGATGTAGAAGGTTAAACTTCAAATCTATACGAAACAAATGATTTAGCTTCAGATACTTGCAATATAAGTGATATAGCATCAAATGCAGGCGAAACAAACGAGTTGGCTTCAAATCCAAGCGAATCACATGATTTAGCTTCAAATCAATGCGATGTAGAAGGATTAGCTTCAAATCCAAACGAATCACATGATTTAGCTTCAAATCAATGCGATGTAGAAGGTTTAGCTTCAAATCCATGGGAAACAAATGATTTAGCTTCAAACACTTGGGATATAAGTTATATAGCTTCAAATGCAGACGAAGCAAACGAGTTAGCTTCAAATCCATGCGAAACACATGATTTAGCTGCAAATCAATGCGATGTAGAAGGATTAGCTTCAAATCCAAACGAATCACATGATTTAGCTTGAAATCAATGCGATGTAGAAGGTTTAGCTTCAAATCCATGGGAAACAAATGATTGAGCTTCAAACACGTGGGATTTAAGTGATATAGCTTCAAATGCATACGAAGCAAACGAGTTAGCTTCAAATCCATGCGAAACACATGATTTAGCTTCAAAGCAATGCGATGTATGAAGGTTTAGGTTCAAATCCATGCGAAACAAATGATTTAGTTTCAAACGCTTGGGATATAAGTGATATAGCTTCAAATCCATGCGAAACAAATGATTTATCTTCAAACAATTGGGATTTAAGTGATATATCTTCAAATGCAGACGAAACAAACGAGTTAGCTTCCAATCCAAGCGAATCACATGATTTAGCTTCAAATCAATGCGATGTAGAAAGTTTAGCTTCAAATCCATGCGAAAAAAATGATTTAGCTTCAGATACTAGCGATATAAGTGATATAGCTTTAAATTGCGGACGAAACTAACGAGTAAGCTTCAAATCCATGCGAAACACATGAATAAGCTTCGAAGCAATGCGGTGTAGAGTGATTAGCTTCAAATCCATGCGAAGCAAATGATTTAGCATCAGATACTTGCGATATAAGTGATATAGCTTCAAATGCAGGGGAAACACACGAGTTAGCTTCAAATCCATGCAAGACACATGATTACGCTTCAAATCAATGATATGTGGAAGGTTTAGCTTCAAATCGATGCGACACAAATGATATAGCTTCAGATACTTGCGATATGAGTGTTATCGCTTCAAATGCAGATTAAACAAACGAATTTGCTTCGTATCCAAGCGAAACACATGATTTAGCTTCAAATCTATGCGATGTAGAAGGTTTAGCTTCAAATCCATGCGAAACCAATGATTTAGCTTCAGATACTTGTGATATAAGTGACATAGCTTCAAATGCAGACGAAACAAACGAGTTAGCTTCAAATCCATGCGATACACATGATTTAGCTCCAAATCAATGCGAAGTAGAAGGCTTAGCTTCAAATCCATGCGGAACAAATGATTTATCTTCAGATACTTGCGATACAAGTGATATAGCTTCAAATGCAGACGAAACAAACTAGCTTGCTTCAAATTCATGCAAAACACATGATTAAGGTTCAAACACATTGGAAAGGCAAGATTTAGGTTCAAATTCATGCGAAACACATGGTTTAGATTCAAAATCATGCGAAACAAATGCTTTAGCTTCAGATACTTCTGATATACATGATTTAGCATCAACTGCATGCGAAACAAACGAGTTAGCATCAAATCCATGCGAAACACATGATTTAGCAGTAAATCAAAGCGATGTAGAAGGTTTAGCTTCAAATCCATGCGAAACCAATGATTTAGCTTCAGATACTTGTGATAGAAGTGACATAGCTTTAAATGCAGACGAAACAAACGAGTTAGCATCAAATCCATGCGAAACACATGATTTAGCAGTAAATCAAAGCGATGTAGAATGCTTAGCTTCAAATCCATGCGAAGCAAATGGTTTAGCTTCAAATACTTGTGATATACATGATTTAGCTGCAACTTCATGCGAAACAAACGTGTTAGCTTCAAATCCATGCGAAACAAATGATTTAGCTTAATATTCAAGCGAAACAGATAGTTTAGATTCAGACTCTTGTGATAAGCATGATTTAGCTTCAACTGCATGCGAAACAAACGAGTTAGCTTCAAATCCAAGGGAAACACATGATTTAGTTTCAAATCAATGCGAAGTAGTAGGCTTAGTTTCAAATCCAAGCGAAACACATGATTTAGCATCAGATACTTGCGATATAACTGAAATAGCTTCAAATGCAGGGGAAACAAACGAGTTAGCATCAAATCCATGCAAACACATGATTTGGATACAAATCAAAGCGATGTAGAAGGTATAGCTGCAAATCAAAGCAAAACGCATGATTTAGCTTCAAATCAATGCGATGTAGAAGGTTTAGCTTCAAATCCATGCGAAACCAATGATTTAGATTCAAATCAATTCGAAGTAGAAGGATTAGCTTCTAATCCATGCGAAACAAATGGTTTATCTTGAAATACTTGTGATATTCATGATTTTGCTTCAACTGCATGCGAAACAAACGAGTTAGCTTCAAATCCAAGCGAAACACATGATTTAGCTTCAAATTCGTGCGAAGTAGAAGGCTTAGCTTCAAATCCATGCGAAACACATGATTTAGCTTAATATTCAAGCGAAACAGATTGTTTAGATTCAGACTCTTGTGATAAGCATGATTTAGCTTCAACTGCATGCGAAACAAACGAGATAGCTTCAAATCCAAGGGAAACACATGATTTAGTTTCAAATCAATGCGATGTAGTAGGCTTAGTTTCAAATCCAAGCGAAGCAAATGGTTTAGCTTCAAATACTTGTGATATACATGATTTAGCTACAACTGCATGCGAAATAAACGAGTTAGCTTCAAATCAATGCCAAGTAGACGGCTTAGCTACAAATCCATGCGAAGCAAATGGATTAGCTTCAAATACTTGTGATATACATGATTTAGCTGCAACTTCATGCGAAACAAACGTGTTATCTTCAAATCCATGCGAAACACATGATTTAGCTTAATATTCAAGCGAAACAGATAGTTTAGATTCAGACTCTTGTGATAAGCATGATTTAGCTTCAACTGCATCCGAAACAAACGAGTTAGCTTCAAATCCAAGGGAAACACATGATTTAGTTTCAAATCAATGCGAAGTAGAAGGTTTAACTTCAAATCCATGCGAAACAAATGATTTAGGTTCAGATACTTGCGATATAAATGATATAGCTTCAAATGCAGGTGAAACAAACGAGTTAGCTTCAAATCCATGCGAAACACATGATTTAGCTTCAAATCAATGCGATGTAGAAGGCTTAACTTCAAATCCATGCGAAACAAATGACTTAGGTTCAGATACTTGCGGTATAAGTGATATAGCTTCAAATGCAGGTGAAACAAACGAGTTAGCTCCAAATCCATGCGAAACAAATGATTTAACTTCAAATCAATGCGAAGTAGATGGTTTAGCTTCAAATCCATGCGGGACAAATGATTGAGCTTCAAACACTTCGGATGTAGGTGATATAGCTTCAACTGCTTGCGCAACAAACGAATTAGCTTCAAATCCATGCGAAACACATGATTTAGCTTCAAATCAATGCGTTGTAGAAGGTTTAGCTTCAAATCCAACCGAAACAAATGATTTAGGTTTAGATACTTACGGTATAAGCGATATAGCTTCAAATGCAGGAGAAACAAACGAGTTAGCTTCAAATCCATTCGAAACACATGATTTAGCTTCAAATCAATGCGATGTAGGAGGCTTAACTTCAAATCCATGCGGAACAAATGATTTAGGTTCAGATACATGCGGTATAAATGATATAGCTTCAAATGCAGGTGAAACAAACGAGTTAGCTCCAAATCCATGCGAAACAAATGATTTAGCTTCAAATCAATGCGAAGTAGATGGTTTAGCTTCAAATCCATGCAGGACAAATGATTGAGCTTCAAACACTTCGGATGTAGGTGATATAGCTTCAACTGCTTGCGCAACAAACGAATTAGCTTCAAATCCATGCGAAACAAATGATTTAGGTTCAGATACTTGCGATACATTGATATTGCTTCAAATGCAGGCGAAACGACCGAGTTAGATTCAAATCCATGCGAAACACATGATTTAGCTGCAAATCAACGCGATGTAGATGGTATAGCTTCTAATCCATGCGAAACACATGATTTAGATGCAAATCAATGCGATGTAGAAGGTTTAGCTTCAAATCCATGCGAAACAAATGATTTAGCATCAGATACTTGCGATATAACTGATATAGTTTCAAATGCAGGGGAAACAAATGAGTTAGCTTCAAATCCATGCGAAACGCATGATTTAGCTGCAAATCAATGCGATGTAGAAGGTTTAGTTTCAAATCCAAGCGAAACACATGATTTAGCATCAGATACTTGCGATATAACTGAAATAGCTTCAAATGCAGGGGAAACAAACGAGTTAGCTTCAAAATCCATGCGATACACATCATTTCGCTTTAAATCCATGCGAAGTAGAAGGCTTAGCTTCAAATCCATGCGAAACAAATGATTTAGGTTCAGATACTTGCGATACATTGATATTGCTTCAAATGCAGGCGAAACGACCGAGTTAGCTTCAAATCCATGCGAAACACATGATTTAGCTTCAAATCAATGCGATGTAGAAGGTTTAGCTTCAAATCAATGCGAAACAAATGATTTAGCTTCAAATCAATGCGATGTAGAAGGTTTAGCTACAAATCCATGCGAAACAAATGATTTAGCATCAAACACTTGGGATATAAGTGATATAGCTTCAAATGCAGGCGAAACAAACGAGTTAGCTTCAAATCCAAGCGAATCACATGATTTAGCTTCAAATCAATGCGATGTAGAAGGTTTAGCTTCAAATCCATGCGAAACCAAAGATTTAGCATCAGATACTTACGATATAAGTGCTATAGCTTCAAGTGCAGGGAAACAAACGAGTTAGCTTGAAACACTTGCGATATAAGTGATATAGCTTCAAATGCAGACGAAGCAAACGAGTTAGCTTCTAATCCATGCGAAACACATGATTTAGCAGCAAATAAATGCGGAGTAGAAGGCTTAGCTTCAAATCCATGCGAAACCAAAGATTTAGCATCCGATACTTGCGATATAACTGATATAGCTTCAAATGCAGGGGAAACAAACGAGTTAGCATCAAATCCATGCAAAACACATGATTTAGCTTCAAATCAATGCGATGTTGAAGGTGTAGCTTCAAATCCAAACGAAACACATGATTTAGCTTGAAATCAATGCGATGTAGAAGGTTTTGCTTCAAATCCATGAGACACAAATGATTTTGATTCAGATACTTGCGATATAAGTAATACAGCTTCAAATGCAGACGAAACAAACGAGTTAGCTTCAAATCCATGCGAAACACGTGATTTAGCAACAAATCAATGCGAAGTATAAGGTTTAGCTTCAAATCCATTCGAAACACATGAATTAGCTTCAAACCCATGCGATACACATGATTTAGCAGCAAATCAATGCGATGAAGAAGGTTTGGCTTCAAATCCATGCGAAACTAATGATTTAGCATCAGATACTAGCTATATAAGTGATATAGCTTCAAATGGAGGGGAAACAAACGAATTAGCTCCAAATCCAAGCGAATCATAGCTTCATAGATTCATTTAGCTTCAAATCAATGCGATTTAGAAGGTTTAAGTTCAAATCCAGGCGAAACAAATAATTTATCTTCAAACACTTGGGATATAAGCGATATGTCTTCAAATGCAGACGAAACAAACGATTTAGCTTCCAATCCAAGCGAATCACATGATTTAGCTTCAAATCAATGCGATGTAGAAAGTCTAGCTGCAAATCCATGCGAAACAAATTATTTAGCTTCAGATACTTGCGATATAACTGAAAAAGCTTCAAATGCAGGGGAAACAAACGAGTTAGCATCAATTCCATGCGAAACACATGATTTAGCTGCAAATCAATGCGATGTAGAAGGTTTAGCTTCAAACCCAAACGAAACACATGATTTAGCTTCAAATCAATGCGATGTAGAAGGTATAGATTCAAATCCAAGCGCAACACATGATTTAGCTTCAAAACAATGCGATGTAGACGGTTAAACATCAAATCTATACGAAACAAATGATTTAGCTTCAGATACTTGCGATATAACTGATATAGCTTCAAATGCAGGGGAAACAAACGAGTAAGCTTCAAATCCATGCGAAACGCATGATTTAGCTGCAAATCAATGCGATGTAGAAGGTTTAGCTTCAAATCCATGCGAAACAAAAGATTTAGTATCAGATACTTGCGACATAACTGAAATAGCTTCAAATGCAGGGGAAACAAACGAGTTAGCATCAATTCCATGCAAAACACATGACTTAGCTTCAAATCAAAGCGATGTAGAAGGTATATCTTCAAATCCAAACGAAACACATGATTTAGCTTCAAATCAATGCGATGTAGAAGGTATAGATTCAAATCCAAGCGCAACACATGATTTAGCTTCAAATCAATGCGATGTAGACGGTTAAACATCAAATCTATACGAAACAAATGATTTAGCTTCAGATACTTGCGATATAACTGATATAGCTTCAAATGCAGGGGAAACAAACGAGTTAGCTTCAAATCCATGCGAAACGCATGATTTAGATGCAAATCAATGCGATGTAAAAGGTTTAGCTTCAAATCCAAGCGAAACACATGATTTAGCATCAGATACTTGCGATATATAATTAAAATAGCTTCAAACGCAGGGGAAACGAACGAGTTAGCATCAATTCCATGCAAAACACATGATTTAGCTTCAAATCAAAGCGATGTAGAATGTATATCTTCAAATCCGAACGAAACACATGATTTAGCTTCAAATCAATGCGATGTAGAAGGTATAGATTCAAATCCAAGCGCAACACATGATTTAGCTTCAAATCAATGCGATGTAGAAGGTTTAACTTCAAATCCATGCGAAACAAATGATTTACCTACAAACACTTGGGATATAAGTGATATAGCAGGTAATGCAGACGGATCAAACGGGGAAGCTTCAAAATCCATGCGATACATATCATTTAACTTCAAATCGATACGAAGTAGAAGGCTTAGCTTCAAATCTATACGAAACAAATGATTTAGCTTCAGATACTTGCGATATAAGTGATACAGCATCAAATGCAGGCGAAACGACCGAGTTAGCTTCAAATCCATGCGAAACACATGAGTTAGCTGCAAATCAACGTGATGTAGAAAGTTTAGCTTCAAATCCATGCGAAACAAATGATTTAGCATCAGCTACTTGCGATATAACTGATATAGCTTCAAATGCAGACGAATCAAACGAGTTAGCTTCAAAATCCATGCGATACACATCATTTAGCTTTAAATCCATGCGAAGTAGAAGGCTTAACTTCAAATCCATGCGAAACAAATGATTTAGGTTCAGATACTTGCGATACATTGATATTGCTTCGAATGCAGGCGAAACTAACGAGTTAGCTTCAAAGCCAAGCGAATCACATGATTTAGCTGTAAATCAATGCGATGTAGAAGGTTTAGGTTCAAATCCATGCGAGACATATGATTTAGCATCAGATACTTGCGATATAACTGATATAGCTTCAAATGCAGGGGAAACAAACGAGTTAGCATAAAATCCATGCAAAACACATGATTTAGCTTCAAATCCATGCGAAACAAATGATTTAGTATCAGATACTTGCGACATAACTGAAATAGCTTCGAATGCAGGGGAAACAAACGAGTTAGCATCAATTCCATGCAAAACACATGATTTAGCTTCAAATCAAAGCGATGTAGAAGGTATATCTTCAAATCCAAACGAAACACATGATTTAGCTTCAAATCAATGCGATGTAGAAGGTTTATCTTCAAATCCATGCGAGACAAATGATTTAGCATCAGATACTTGCGATATAACTGAAATAGCTTCAAATGCAGGGGAAACAAACGAGTTATCATCAATTCCATGCAAAACACATGATTTAGCTTCAAATCAAAGCGATGTACAAGGTATATCTTCATATCCAAACGAAACACATGATTTAGCTTCAAATCAATGCGATGTAGAAGGTATAGATTCAAATCCAAGCGCAACACATGATTTAGCTTCAAATCAATTCGATGTAGAAGGTTTAGCTTCAAATCCATGCGAGACAAATGATTTAGTATCAGATACTTGCGATATAACCGAAATGGCTTCAAATGCAGGGGAAACAAACGAGTTAGCATCAATTCCATGCAAAACACATGATTTAGCTTCAAATCTAAGCGATGTAGAAGGTATATGTTCAAATCCAAACGAAACACATGATTTAGGTTCAAATCAATGCGATGTAGAAGGTTTAGCTTCAAATCCATGGGAAACAAATGATTTAGCTTCAGATACTTGCGATACATTGATATTGCTTCAAATACAGGCGAAACTAACGAGTTAGCTTCAAATCCATGCGAAATACATGATTTAGCATCAGATACTTGCGATATAACTGAAATAGCTTCAAATGCAGGGGAAACAAACGAGTTATCATCAATTCCATGCAAAACACATGATTTAGCTTCAAATCAAAGCGATGTACAAGGTATATCTTCATATCCAAACGAAACACATGATTTAGCTTCAAATCAATGCGATGTAGAAGGTATAGATTCAAATCCAAGCGCAACACATGATTTAGCTTCAAATCAATGCGATGTAGAAGGTATAGATTCAAATCCAAGCGCAACACATGATTTAGCTTCAAATCAATGCGATGTAGAAGGTTTAGCTTCAAATCCATGCGAGACAAATGATTTAGTATCAGATACTTGCGATATAACCGAAATGGCTTCAAATGCAGGGGAAACAAACGAGTTAGCATCAATTCCATGCAAAACACATGATTTAGCTTCAAATCAATGCGATGTAGAAGGTTAAACTTCAAATCTATACGAAACAAATGATTTAGCTTCAGATAATGCGATATAAGTGATATAGCATCAAATGCAGGCGAAACGACCGAGTTAGCTTCAAATCCATGCGAAACAAATGATTTAGGTTCAGATACTTGCGATACATTGCTATTGCTTCAAATGCAGGCGAAACTAGCGAGTTAGCTTCAAATCCCTGCGAAACACATGATTTAGCTTCAAACACTTGGGATATAAGAGATATAGCTGCAAATGCAGACGAATCAAACGGGATAGCTTCAAAATCCATGCGATACATATCATTTAGCTTCAAATCGATACGATGTAGAAGGTTTAGCTTCAAATCCATGCGAAACAAATGATTTAGCTTCAAACACTTACGATATAAGTGATATAGCATCAAATGCAGGGAAAATAAACGAGTTAGCATCAAATCCATGCAAAACACATGATTTAGCTGCAAATCAATGCGATGTAAAAGGTTTAGCTTCAAATCCATGCGAAACAAATGATTTAGTATCAGATACTTGCGACATAACTGAAATAGCTTCGAATGCAGGGGAAACAAACGAGTTAGCATCAATTCCATGCAAAACACATGATTTAGCTTCAAATCAAAGCGATGTAGAAGGTATATCTTCAAATCCAAACGAAACACATGATTTAGCTTCAAATCAATGCGATGTAGAAGGTTTATCTTCAAATCCATGCGAGACAAATGATTTAGCATCAGATACTTGCGATATAACTGAAATAGCTTCAAATGCAGGGGAAACAAACGAGTTATCATCAATTCCATGCAAAACACATGATTTAGCTTCAAATCAAAGCGATGTACAAGGTATATCTTCATATCCAAACGAAACACATGATTTAGCTTCAAATCAATGCGATGTAGAAGGTATAGATTCAAATCCAAGCGCAACACATGATTTAGCTTCAAATCAATTCGATGTAGAAGGTTTAGCTTCAAATCCATGCGAGACAAATGATTTAGTATCAGATACTTGCGATATAACCGAAATGGCTTCAAATGCAGGGGAAACAAACGAGTTAGCATCAATTCCATGCAAAACACATGATTTAGCTTCAAATCTAAGCGATGTAGAAGGTATATGTTCAAATCCAAACGAAACACATGATTTAGGTTCAAATCAATGCGATGTAGAAGGTTTAGCTTCAAATCCATGGGAAACAAATGATTTAGCTTCAGATACTTGCGATACATTGATATTGCTTCAAATACAGGCGAAACTAACGAGTTAGCTTCAAATCCATGCGAAATACATGATTTAGCATCAGATACTTGCGATATAACTGAAATAGCTTCAAATGCAGGGGAAACAAACGAGTTATCATCAATTCCATGCAAAACACATGATTTAGCTTCAAATCAAAGCGATGTACAAGGTATATCTTCATATCCAAACGAAACACATGATTTAGCTTCAAATCAATGCGATGTAGAAGGTATAGATTCAAATCCAAGCGCAACACATGATTTAGCTTCAAATCAATGCGATGTAGAAGGTATAGATTCAAATCCAAGCGCAACACATGATTTAGCTTCAAATCAATGCGATGTAGAAGGTTTAGCTTCAAATCCATGCGAGACAAATGATTTAGTATCAGATACTTGCGATATAACCGAAATGGCTTCAAATGCAGGGGAAACAAACGAGTTAGCATCAATTCCATGCAAAACACATGATTTAGCTTCAAATCAATGCGATGTAGAAGGTTAAACTTCAAATCTATACGAAACAAATGATTTAGCTTCAGATAATGCGATATAAGTGATATAGCATCAAATGCAGGCGAAACGACCGAGTTAGCTTCAAATCCATGCGAAACAAATGATTTAGGTTCAGATACTTGCGATACATTGCTATTGCTTCAAATGCAGGCGAAACTAGCGAGTTAGCTTCAAATCCCTGCGAAACACATGATTTAGCTTCAAACACTTGGGATATAAGAGATATAGCTTCAAATGCAGACGAAACAAACGAGTTAGCTTCAAAGCCAAGCGAATCACATGACATAGCTTCAAATCACTGCGATTTAGAAGTTTTAGCTTCAAATCCATGCGAAACACATGATTTAGCTGCAAATCAATGCGATGTAGAAGGTTTAGCTTCAAATCCATGAGAAACAAATGATTTAGGTTCAGATACTTGCGATATAACTGATATAGCTTCAAATGCAGGGGAAACAATCGAGTTAGCTTCAAATCCAAAAGAATCACACGATTTAGCTTCAAATCAATGCGATTTAGAAGGTTTAACTTCAAATCCAGGCGAAACAAATAATTTACTTTCAAACGCCTGTGATATAAGTCATATAGCTTCAAATGCAGACGAAACAGACGAGTTAGCTTCAAATCCATGCGAAACACATGATTTAGCTTCAAATCAATGCGATGTAGAAAGTTCAGCTTCACATCCATGCGACACAAATGATTTAGCTTAAGATACTTGCGATATATGTGATACAGTTTCAAATGCAGGCGAAACAAACGAGTTAGCTTCAAATCCATGCGAAACACATGATTTAGCAACAAATCAATGCGAAGTATAAGGTTTAGCTTCAAATCCATGCGAAACACATGAATTAGCTTCAAACCCATGCGATACACATGATTTAGCAGCAAATCAATGCGATGAAGAAGGTTTGGCTTCAAATCCATGCGAAACTAATGATTTAGCTTCAGATACTAGCGATATAAGTGATATAGCTTCAAATGGAGGGGAAACAAAGGAGTTAGCTCCAAATCCAAGCGAATCATAGCTTCATAGAATCATTTAGCTTCAAATCAATGCGATTTAGAAAGTTTAAGTTCAAATCCAGGCGAAACAAATAATTTACTTTCAAACGCTTGGGATATAAGTGATATAGCTTGAAATGCAGAAGAAACAGACGAGTTTGCTTCAAATCCATGCGAAACACATGATTTAGCTGCAAATCAATGCGATGTAGAAGGTTTAGCTTGAAATCCATGCGAAACAAATGATTTATCTTCAAACACTTGGGATATAAGTGATATGTCTTCAAATGCAGACGAAACAAACGATTTAGCTTCCAATCCAAGCGAATCACATGATTTAGCTTCAAATCAATGCGATGTAGAAAGTCTAGCTGCAAATCCATGCGTAACAAATTATTTAGCTTCAGATACTTGCGATATAAGTGATACAGCTACAAATGCAGGCGAAATAAACGATTTAGCTTCCAATCTAGTCGAAACACATGATTTAGCTTTAAATCAATGCGATGTAGAAGATTTAGCTTCAAATCCATGAGACGCAAATGATTTAGCTTCAGATACTTGCGATATAAGTGATATTGCTTCAAATGCAGACGAATCAAACGAGTTAGCTTCAAAATCAATGCGATACACATGATTAAGCTCCAAATCAATGCTATGTAGAAGGATTAGCATCAAATTCATGCGACACAAATGATTTAGCTTCTGATACTTGCGATACAAGTGATATAGTTTCAAATGCAGACGAATCAAACGAGTTAGCTTCAAAATCCATGCGAAACGCATGATTTAGCTGCAAATCAATGCGATGAAGAAAGTTTAGATGCAAATCCATGCGGTACACATGATGTAGCATCCAATCAATGCGATGTAGAAGGTTTAGCTTCAAATCCATGGGAAACAAATGATTTAGCTTCAGATACTTGCGATACATTGATATTGCTTCAAATGCAGGCGAAACTAACGAGTTATCTTCAAATCCATGCGAAATACATGATTTAGCTTCAAATCAATGCGATGTAGAAGGTTAAACTTCAAATCTATACGAAACAAATGATTTAGGTTCAGATACTTGCGATACTTTGCTATTGCTTCAAATGCAGGCGAAACTAGCGAGTTAGCTTCAAATCCCTGCGAAACACATGATTTAGCTTCAAACACTTGGGATATAAGTGATATAGCTTCAAATGCAGACGAAACAAACGAGTTAGCTTCAAAGCCAAGCGAATCACATGACATAGCTTCAAATCACTGCGATTTAGAAGTTTTAGCTTCAAATCCATGAGAAACACATGATTTAGCTGCAAATCAATGCGATGTAGAAGGTTTAGCTTCAAATCCATGCGAAGCAAATGTTTTAGCATCAGATACTTGCGATATAATTGATATAGCCTCAAATGCAGGGGAAACAAACGAGTTAGCATAAAATCCATTTGAAACACATGATTTAGCTGCAAATCAATGCGATGTAGAAGGTTTAGCTTCAAATCCATGCGAAACAAATGATTTAGCATCAGATAATTACGATATAAGTGATATAGCTTCAAATGCAGACGAATCAAACGAGTTAGCTTCAAAATCCATGCGATAGGCATCATTTAGCTTTAAATCCATGCGAAGTAGAAGGCTTAGCTTCAAATCCATGCGATCAAGTGATTTAGGTTCAGATACTTGCGATACATTGATATTGCTTCAAATGCAGGCGAAACTAACGAGTCAGCTTCAAATCCATGCGAAATACATGATTTAGCTTCAAATCAATGCGGTGTAGAAGGTTAAACTTCAAATCTATACGAAACAAATGATTTAGCTTCAGATACTTGCGATATAAGTGATATAGCATCAAATGCAGCCGAAACGACCGAGTTAGCTTCAAATCCATGCGAAACACATGATTTAGCTGCAAATCAATGCGATGTAGAGGGTTTAGCTTCAAAT